>NC_063271.1:5550002-5853931 GCF_910591885.1 Bombus terrestris | reverse complement strand
ATCGCAATTTACTTCCGATGGAAAGGTGCTTCGTGAAAGGGCACGTCCTGTGTCCGAAAACATCAAAAATCTCTTCCCTGGAACGTGAGATAAAAGCTAGTGAATGAGCCGCACGTTGCTCTTTCGAAAGAATCGATCTAAAGGTAAAAGCAAAGACACGAAAACCAGCTCTTTGTGGCAAAAATATGAAGTTTGTCAACACGTACGAAAAATAGATGATCGAAAACTGGAAAGGAATCGTACACTCTGATGAAACAAAAGCTCTTAAATGAAAAATCCTAGAATTAATATTTGTTTTATCTACGCTGACTATTGGCTCACGATAGAATCGCCAAAGGTAACATCGATTGTCCATCAAAATTTCTCCGACATTCGTAAAATCGTCTCTCATTCTCCGCGCGTATCTCCACAGCTATAGACCATTGATCAAAGGGGAAATTGCTCTTTATAGTCAGACACTCGTATATGAGAAAACGTCCACGCGCGAGAAGCTAGCGAATAAATGTAATAAAACATAATGACACGCTGACCATTCCGAAAACGTTGACACTTTTATTTTCCATTCGCGTGGTGGCAAAGTATTTCAGGATCTTGCTCTAGCGTCGTGGTGATAGTAGTACATATCCGTCGACGTCGACGTCAAACGCCACGAGAAGATGGATTTCCTCTTTCTCTTTCTATACTTGGGCAACGGGAATGGTAATATGTACGAATGATCGATCGTTGCCAGAGTGGAATTGTGCAGCTCGTAGGATATATTTTTTAATCTCGTTTCCCCTTCCCTATCCCCCGTCATCTTCTCTATCGCAGCCGCCTTAACGTCTTCTTTCTTTACGACGTGTCTAGCCGTAGATAACTTTCCGATTACGCGTCCTCTTCCAAAGGATCGCGCCTCGTAAATTCTACATAGAATAGATGAAACGAACGGCCTCGAAATATATTTCTCGTAATCTACTCTGTCTCGTAAAATGTACGCGGTTCGTGTGGCATTTTGCGCGATCCTCGCGATTTTTCTCGCTTCTGTCGCAACTATTCGATAGCTACGAACAAGAAAATTTCTTTCGATCTTCCCTTTCCTACGCGTTTGCCTTTTCTCCCAATCTTTTTTTCTCTTTTCGCTCCTTTTTACGTATATCTTCGCTCGTCGTTCTCTCTTCGGTTCCCAACTTTTGTTTGCTCCTAAAAAGACACGAATAGGTAAAGTTGTAACAGCACGAGAGAACGTTGTTGTAAGCACGGTGCAAATAAACTTTGTTTGCCGAAGAAATCGAAGTTTAATGGAACGCCTTCGCTCTGTGCGCACGCATGAAACATAGCAATATCGTGAGTTTATTCGATATAATTCCAGGATATGCAAAAGACGAAAGGACGATTCTTTAATCGAAGATCGAATGGAAATTTTCGTGACTGGTCAATAATTAACGACTAAAGATTAACGATACGATTGTTTCATCGTTACAAGTGAATAAACTGCAAGTATACGCATCCATCATAATGCAATAGTAATAGCATCATAAATTATCGAAATACAGCATCGATTGTTTTTCAATCGGTGAATGAAACCGCGAACGTTTGTCACTCTCGTTTTAAAGGAATCCAACGATAAATTTCAAGTTACTTTAGTAATTGATGGACGATCATGAAAATACAATTTACGGGAATAACGTTCCTGAACAAACAAGTGCTTTAAAACAGATGGAAGGACAGGCGAACATTGCTTTGTAGAAAAATTGCCATAAGGTTGAACGATGTCGGAGAGAGGAAAACGAGTAGAAAATGAAGATAGTCGTCTTTGATTAATGTCATGGACTTCTCGCGACAGAATGTGGAACAACGCTTGGCGCGAAAACGCGTCGCTATTTAATTCCAATAAATTTCCAAGTTAACTTGTCCTGAAATTGTTTATTACGATTCCGTCTCCAAGAAAAATACTCCTTTTTATTTATATCACAAACAGAGAGTTTTACGAATATAATTTTAAAACTGCAACCTAAATAGAAATTTGTTTTACCTGCTAAATACGACAAATACTACATTTAGCATATTTGATATATTTTTCTGCGTACTATATACATCCTGTGCGTGTATTGAACCTCTGAATTTTCAATAAACCAATAAAAGTCTAAAAGGTAATTATAAGAAAAAGGAAAAGTAGTTTGCAGTTACACGTTAAATGTAACATTGTGCACACGTTTCGCAAAACTTATCACTTTTACTCTTCGTTAAAATTTCTGTACGCGTGAGAACACTTAACTATCATTCATTATAATCCGTGGACGTAAGACCGGAATATAGTGGGCACGCAATAACTCAAATTATACGGCCATAAAATATCGTAATAATCTCGCGAGGATAAGTTTCCTGATATCGATATAAATATCATAGCCCGTATTATACGGCACACAAGCCTGTATAATACCATAAAAATTATTGCAAGCAAATCCAGCAACTCCCGCGTAATACCATAACAGTATATTTTACAAAAATAGGCAGCATCGTGGATACAGCTGCATTCCAACGGACGCATTAACCATCCATCTAAATGCTTTATTTCTTCGTGTAATCTTCCCCATAAAAACTTTACCGTGTAATCCGGCCTGTTTCCCCTAACGTTTCGCACAGACGGCGCTACCCTTCCCTTGACTTTTTTAACTGCATTAGCGAACAATGGCCGTACAAATTCGTAAACAATGAACCGATACGTTCGAAGGATAGACGTACGATATACCGTGCACAAGAATTATTGCAAATATCTTTAATCCAATTTTATTCTTTGATCTTGTCTCAAGGATTCATAAACCTAAGAAAACGTAAAAAATTTCGTCGATAGACGTCGAAAAAAAAGAATGGTTAGCGTTGATTAAGACAAATAAAAAGGCAATAATTCAAAATGGATGAAAATCGAACCTGCAGATTACGTGTTGTCGATAAGCGTGTCTGTTCAACGTTAAAATGTTCGAACGATCGAAATACGCGTTCCCATTCTAATAGTTTATACAGATTTTTCGAAGTGTTGGTTATTTGTTAGAGATAAATATGAAACTCGAGTGATTCAGACATATTCGACGTTTCAGTTTAAATATAACGGAGTAGAAGTAACGTCGTTTCATCGCAGCTATGGCAAGAAGTAAAGAATTAACAATAAACAAACATTCCTCGACTGTAACTTCAAAAGTGTATAAAAAATATCGATCTTTTAATTGAATTGCACCAGGTATGCTTTTTTCCACTAGGAGCTTTCAGTTCGATTTTACGCAAAATTACGACTATACAAATTTTTACTTTCCCATTCTTTTTTTTTTTTTTTTTTTTATAAAATGTTTGCTTCTCTCGCGAGTATAAAATATATGACAAATTGGCAGGAATTTCGTCATTATGTTTCGTACGTTCCAGTAAAAAATTCGATTCGATGTCGATATCGGAGCAATTTCAGAATACCGCTGTCATTTACGTGCAACGTTTCGATCAATTTCGCCTCAAGTGGTAGCGGTGGTCAAATGGTTGAAAGGGAAGAAAAGGAGTAGCAATTGAAGCTGATAATGCAAATGCGCGTGAAACTGAGAGGAGAAGGAAACTTCCAAGGTGAGATTCGGTAAGCAACAGTACCACCGGAAGTCCTACGGATACGGTACTGCCGGAAATATCGTCGAAATATGCTAAGAGCCGACCAGGCCGCCCTCACGGTCTTAGCATAACAACGGCCTGGCATTCGGCGCAAAACTTCTGAATATGCAAGAGGCAGTCAGCCCCTGGAATTAAAACGAGATCCACCTTCGTTCTCGTTCCTTCTGTTTCTCACTCTCGTTTCCTGTCGCGTTGTTTCGGCGTGGCCGCGAAACATCGAAACGTATCGACGAAATATCTCTCGCTGCTTGTCGGCACCTCGCTAAGAACGCCAATCTCACGCCACCAGCAACTCAAAGAGCACCACTTGCTTCGGATATTGTTCGCCTAGGTGAGATAAACGGCAAGCACCGAGTCTGAATAATTTTCGTTCCGTTTACTCAACCGCCTGATATTAGCCTCCGATGGAGCTATCTTTCGTTTCTATGGAATTGAACGTACTACTTGTCAAAATTGTAACAGTAATTTATTTATAATTCGTCTAAATTAGGATAGCGGTCGTTGCTGTTGAAACGAACCTGTCAAAAACCAAAATGAACGTAACTCCAGTTTTTCTAATTTCTCAATTTCATTACGTTAGATAATACGATTATCGTTGAAAAGGATGGTACTTGTAACGTGGCACATTTTTAATAATAATAATTGTTTGATATGTACGTAGAGTTTTAAGAAAGACTTTATAAAACGCTGAAGGATCAAACGAAAAATGAAAGGCTTATTTTTCTCTCCGCAACGAGCAACAAACAAAGATTCTTACTTTATTAAGTGTCATGCCTTTCCATCGAATTTGCATCAGAACTAGCTCGGCTCCACCCTGTGCGGCGTTCGCCGTTCAAAAGAAGCGCAAATAAGGTTGTGAAGTTGCACACGGCCAACGGTGAAGAAGTCGAACGAGACTACGTGGAACCGGCACCGTGAGTTTACAGCCATTAACATGGCAATGGCGATTGTTACGGCACACTGGTTCGTTGGCATGGTCGAACGACAACTTTGTCCTGGACGACGACGGCTGCGGCTGCGAGAACGTAGAACTTGTACACCCTAGGGAATACATTAGCCGTAATCTCCACCTTCGCCCTGGAAAATAGCGCCTCCGCCATACCTACCACGTTCCTATACTTGAATATCCAAGCCATAATTTGGTTCCCGAAAGTTTCTTTTTTTATTGCATGGAAACGATATTCTAAGTTTAAACTAGCTAGACTCAAAAACGGTTGATCGAATGTTCCGTAATTGAATCGCGTTTCGTTCGAAACGAACAAATGTCTACAAATTATAATACTTTCATAGAATCGTTATTCGGTCAACCATAATTTCATCGAGGCAGACAATAAGAGTATTTTGCTGAAACATTCGAGTTTAACAATTTCTGGGAAAGTCGAGTAATTTGAGTAATTTAATTCCAACTGCTCGGTGACAAACGTAGATAACTTGGCCTTAGATCGAACGAGGTCTTCAAAACTTCTGCCTTAAAAAAGCTGTAAAAACTTCCCGCGAATTTCTGAATCCATGAAATTTTCCAACTTTTAATCCTGACCTCTGTCGTTCCGCGACAAAGTACATGGCTCGATTAATCGTATCTCCTGAGAACTTAAATCAACTCTATGTGAAAGAAACGCGGCATACGATGGCTACAAAAGGTATTTCTTCGTACTCTTATTTTTCAGCTATGCGCCTTTTTCTAGCTGGTTTTACCTTTCATCCTCGCAGTATCAATCTTTTGCGAATGTACCTCTGAATGACACGATATTTAATACGCTTGAACCTAATTAACTAGTACATACATAAATGCTATAATAAATACGATGAGGTTCAAATGCTTCTTTGCATATTATTTATTACTCCACTATGAACTTTGCAAACAACCAATAGTTTCATCGATCGATATTCAAAGGCTGAAAATATCCAAGAGTATAGTCATTCTGCTAGAAAATTGATAGTACATTATCTGGAAATTACACGTTCCAGATACAGTCGGAAACGTATTCTCCGTGTGCATCGGTATAAAAGAGCCGCGACGTTGCCTGGCCCAGATTTTTACTCATCCGTATTTCGAACTCGGTAGGAGAATTATCGGCCGTGTCCCCAATTTATAGACGGCTAATAAAACCGTATGTCGAGCTCCAAGTAATTGGAAGACCGAACAATAAAAATGAATGGGTTTGTTAAAAACCGCGGCTGAAAAATATATGTTCGGGGAGAAGCTGGTGCTTCGAAGCGACATTTCAAATGCAGATCAGTACCGGATGTAGATCCAAATGAACCAATCTGCCAATGACGCAATCCTGTGGCGACGTTGACGTATAACCACTGTTCGAAATGCGTTTTTTCTACGAGCTCGTTCCGGCGATTAAAAAATTTTTATCGTCGGACGCTGGGTTTATGAGCGCACTCATAGAACACACCTGCCAGAAAATGCGTTGCGCTGAAAGCCGAATGTCAGGATTCGAAGTAATTCCGTTTGTCTATTCTGTTTGGTAATCTCTCTTCTTTTTCCTTTTTTTTTCTTCCTTTTTTGCTTTTTGCAAATTTTTGACGAGAATACGTTTGAAAAAGACGAATCTTTTCTAGATGATCGTTGTAAAATAATTTCAACGCTTTCTCTTTATGCTTGGACGTTTGTCGGTGTGTATAGTGGCGGACGAAAGAAAATGAAAAAGTAGGTGATAGGAAAAGATGGGATAATTTTACGAAATGAAATTGTAATTGAGGAAGACGGCAAACAGATGTAATACTAGGATGTAATACTATTACCAAGTTGGTTAAAAGTGTCTAGTAGTTAAACTCCAAGGCATCAGGTTTACTTCACAAACCGAGATCTTTTTTATGTCCAAGCAAATGTGAAAAGTGTGGGTTCTTCGCAAACAAGCAGGTAACGTATGTTTGATCTGCTTTGTAGAACAAAGTTGCAGGATGGGTAACTCGTGTTCTAATCTCAATTTAGAAGGTTTCAAGATACTACATGAATTTTCTCAAATTTTTTCCAAGTTTTCTTACCCACTGAAAAACGTGTCGGACACGAATGACCCCCGCCCCCCGTTTACGGTTCGTGATAACCGTAAAAACGTTTACGGTATAAAATTTAGACTTTCTTTTATTCGCCACTGTATGTAAGTGCACGATATTTACTTGAGAAACAAGCCGAATAGGACAATAAAAAAACCAATGATTTCATGACGACTCTTATAACGTAAGTATAAATTCAATATACGAGTTTACTGCCATAGTTCCAAGGGATTTCCGCTGGAAGAAATAGGAAGAAACGAGGGGAAACGAAAAACACATTCGTTCGCGGTTCTTCTCGTATAAAGTTCATTGGCTAAATAAAAATATATTATTAGACGGAAGCGTTAGCCGTAATTTGCCCCGAACTCTTCTTTCGTCGAACTTTTGTCGTTGTGAACATAAACGGAGAATGAGTTAGAATAGAAGGGACGAGAAAGAAATATCGCGTCTGTTTCTTATTCCGTTCACGGCCAGTCTCAATCTAGAACAGCGTCGGACCGACACAACCAAAGGGACCGAAGAATCGAAACCACGACCCGATAAACTTCCAAGGCGAATGCTTCCTTAATGCTCGAGATACACCGTCGGTCTGGAAGTTATATCGTGGCTCTGCGAAAATAAACTCACCTCTTTCTCGCGACTCGCCGCATTGATGGCGCCTAACCCCTCGATCCATTCAGTTGCGACTAGTCTGGTCACCCGTCCTCTTCCAACGCGAAATATTCTTTTGTTCGCGAAAACATACCGAGTTGTGTAACGATACACTTCTCGTTACAATATTACGTGTCTTGCAATTTTATTCAAATCACCGGACTGCGGATTTTAATGCAGATGTGCGGAATTTGAACAAGAATACACGCATTGCATATAACGCATAAAAATATACGAAATACCTGAAGCAGAGTACTCGTTACGATACTAAGTGGATAAAGCGAATCTCTGGTTAGATTCCTTTTGTTTAATTGTATTCGTAAAAATGTTATTTCGTATAAATATCTACAGACTATCAATTATTCTCTGGTTGACTACGGTTTTTTAATCAAATTCATATTTTTGAGAATACGGTTAAAGATACAGGACCTCGGTGGGAAACTCTCTCACCTACTAAATATTATACAAAGACACTATACTTTGGATATTTTGTACGTTCTTCGTGCATTCCGTGGAATTTTACACTTTCACGTTTCCTATGAACGCAAATAAAAACCTATGGTCCACTTCTTAGAATTCGTCAGACGAGATTTTCACGCTGTTTCGCTCTGAAGTGTTTGGGCTGTCTGAGCTTGGATTGTTTAAAGGTTTCATTATTGTTGTTTCGAGATACCAACCTTTAACGTTTGTCGTCGGTAAAAGAAGATACTAGTTAACTTTTCAACAAACTTTTCGCCAGCAAATTGTATTATTCAAGATAAAAATCGCGTTCAGCGATTCCTTCAAATAAATATTAAATATCGTTGTGAATTTATTATGCGATCTAATGCTTGAGGGAGGTGGCGCGAGCACAATGATGAAATATGAAATAACGTTGTGGAACCAGATGAAGTTATGTGTCTTTGGACGAACAGCGGCGGAATGATCGAACAGGGTAAACGATTCACGGCGAACAGCAAAGTGGACAGAAAAACAGGAAGAGACAGGAGATAGCTGGAAGAACGGTGAACGAAGCGTGTGGTAATAATTCGGGGCACGTCCCACCGATGGATTCGCATAGATAACTCGAAACCTGTAATTACCTGTCCGATACAAAATCGATGTCAAAGCGAAAAGACTGGGGACACGGAGGTCGTGAGTGGACGTGATCGAGAACAAACACTGGACGCGAGAGTTCGAGAGGAACGAATGTACGTGATTTGCTATTCCGACAGTCGAGCATCGGCGTGCTTTCACGACCCTACAGATTTTTCGTAGAGGGATTATTGAAGCACTTTCGGAAGGGTGAAGTGTTGTAGCAGTGTATGCGATCAATTGATGGTATTACGTATTGCCTCTTTGAGGCAAACGCGCCACATAGCTAGTCAATGCCGGAATCGAGAGAAAAGTGATGCGAGAAAATCTAAATTAACCCGGGGGTAACAATTTACCAGACTGTGAAATTGATAAAGAAAAAAAAACAGCTTTCATGTGAAAGGTATTACAGAGAAAGAGAGAAGAAGAGGGGGACAGAGGGAGAAGGAGGCAGGGAGAAAGAGAGAAATAGAGAGAGAGAGAGGAATTATGGGAAAAGCGTTTCGAACACTTCATACCATTTATTTATTATTCTTTGTTTTTCACTGGTTTTCATATCTCATAGTTGCAACATGTCGACTAAAGCTTCGATTCGATTCTCTACTTAAGCATTTGGTTTCTACCTTTTACACAATTTACGTGACATGAAATATTTGGAACGAAGGTTTTGAAATATTTATTAAAGAGAGATGCAATTTTTGTTGAAAATGAAACAAGTCTAGCAAAAGTTTTATCAAAATTTTAGGTATATTTTTTTGCACAAAAATAAATGTTTATGCGAGTGAATAGAATACAAACAAGCGGTACTTATTGCTTCATAAAAGTTTACTAGCTAGTGGATTATAACGTTGAATATCACAGATATAATAATATTATGTACTTCGTGTTATCGACATCGAAGTAACAATCATGAAGCATCAAGGAAGAATCGTTCGATTTCGTTATATCAATCACCGTAATCCCCGTCGGACGTTAAAGAATGAACATTCTCTTAGACATCTTTTTCTCCGGCTGTATCCGACTATCTTCCCGATGGATCTTCGATTTCCGTTTCCTTTTTCGTTCCACCACGCAGAAAAGAAAGTTCAATTGATATTATCGATTACTGCAGGATCACCAACGAGATCAGACTTTTCCATTGAAAAGTGGATACTTCTAACTTCTATCGTTCTTCGTTTACGAAATAAATACTCGTTTGTCGCTACTCTTCTATTCCTCAATTTTTCATACCGTTTTCAAATTTGTCGTGTTCGCTTTAATCTCGCCACGATCGTATTTTTCGTTTAACAACAAAACCGTTTGGTCAGGCCGTTTTTATTTTTGTATCGTTATTAGCTTGATTCGGAATGAAATCAATTTTCCTCCTACAGGTTCGTAAATGGAACGTAAATAAATAACTAACCTCGAAATGAAGTTAATTAATCCCTAAATAAATTTGATTAATCGAAACAATTTCCACCTGTCGAAATTCTATGATATTCCATTGACAGTTACAATTCATCGGCGAATTTCGAATACGATCTCATGAAATTACGAATACATTGTTTTACGTCGAATCCTGGATAACGATCACCTGGCATCAGCGTGATAATAATTAATGAACGAATCATGCTTTGAACTCTGGTAATTACGCTATAATTGCACTAATTGTTCCGTAGCAACTCATAATGAGATTTGCTCGCCAGACTAGTTACTAACCTCCGATTGATTTGCACGAATTCATCCATTCGAAATCATCGACCTATTCGAATCTCCTAATCGAACAAATGTATCGGTTATATTATAAATATCAAATCCTATCCACTGTTTCTTGTTCTATTCGCAAGTTCGTTAACTATACGAAAGAAAAGATAATTTCCTTCGTCTGTTTTTAAAACCGGACATTTTCGTATCGAATTCGACATAGTTATAAAGATAGGATCGAAACTCTTGTGAAAACAATCGTTTCGAAGAACATTTATTGGTATAAAAGTTCTATAAAAATAATTATAATTAATTTTTATTTCTACGTAGGCGTTACGAAGTTTCTGACGTTTAGTTAAATAAATAAGATTACTGCACAACATGCGGATAAAGTAGCTACTGAAGTTCAAATATTTGCTGTGAACTTGAGTAAATGTTACATGTTTGTGGCTTTTGCTAATTATTCCCATAATTAACGTCTTCGCTGCAGAAGACGTACCAACTAAACTTCATCTGCAAACACGAATGTTTTCTAAGAAGCGTTAGAGATCGTTCTATATATATATTTAGAAACGTTTCGAACTGTGTACGAATGATTATTGCTTCAATGCAAATGTAAAAGGAAGTAACATTTGGTGAAATTTCTACTTAAAATTTTACGAAAAGAAAGGGCGGCGTATTTTATTTCTTCGAATTTAATTCATTTATAATTTTATGAAACGCGAGAAACAAAAGAGTCTCTTTGAAATTCTCAGAATAACAACGACGGTGCGGAGAAAAATACAAAAGAATGGGAACCTTTATTTCGAAAGCGGTTCCACTTTATTCCATGCGGAGTAAAATTCAGCAAAACTTTTGTGCGAAGCGACTTTATTGTCTTTAGCAAACCTTATACTTGCTAGTTTTATGTTCCTCGAATAATCAAGATACGTATTTCTTATTTGCTTTGATAGAATTCCAATTGTATCTATTTTAATACAAAAAAAATATCTACCAATTGGACGAGTCGTTGGCAAAGTTCGAATAAAATTTATTCATACTCTTCCGCAAGTATCGACACTTACTTTACGATTTTACGATTTTTCACTGGAAAACTTTCTATTTTATCTACTCTTTATCTCTAGACTATGGATTCTTCTACATTTATGACAAATTTGATAGTAGAAAAATGAGCACGCATAGAATATACGAAAATATACCAAATATCCAAAGTGTAGAGTATTTCTTATAATATTTAGTAGATGAAACTTTCTATTCACGTTCCATTTCCTTATTTATGCGGGGAAAAATATAAAAATTCATGGAAACCCGCATTCTACTTTTATCTCTATTCGCAAAACAAAATTTTACTTAACCCCTATAGTCACTTTAATTATTCTTAATATATCCTCGTTTGCGAGATAAGGTGAAGGCAGCACCAAAAAGTTTCTACGTGGAAGCGAATCGGTTCAAGTAGAGAAATTTCAGAAAATTTACATTGCGGTAAGTCCCGGTAGACAGTGAATATTATCCCGTAGCGAAAATGAGAGGTTGCTCTGCCTCGTTTCGGTTAGGTTCCTTCTTTGCGTTCGGCGGTCTCCGCGGGATACCTTGAAGCGATGACACGTCAAAAACTCGCTGGATATTTGCTCGTGGCAAATATACCAACGCTGGTACTGCCATGACGATTTTCGTGGCTATGCCTAGCAAGGGAAGTTTTACAGCGAGAAGTCATTAGAAAATCTCCGAGGACGAGTGAAACAATTGTAGCCAATAACCCAAAGAACTCGCTCTCTGCGCAAACTGCTAAATGCAACATTTTGCTGTTTTCGTAGCACCTCGGGGGTAGCTTCTGTATAGAATGAAATTGATCTTTCGCAAACAAACGGAGAAAATCATTTTCTGGTAATCTTGTATAATTTTCATGAACTAAGCGATGACTATTCGCTCCTTCCTTGTCGGATAATGTTTACTTACTGTGATATTTTGTTCGATTTAAGTGTTCACGATTAACAAGAACGAACAGTGTCTTTGTTATCGATTTAA
This sequence comes from Bombus terrestris, assembly GCF_910591885.1. Taxonomy (NCBI): domain Eukaryota; kingdom Metazoa; phylum Arthropoda; class Insecta; order Hymenoptera; family Apidae; genus Bombus; species Bombus terrestris. The sequence goes on along the minus strand of NC_063271.1, from coordinate 5,841,868 downwards.
CTCTCATGTCTGCATGAAACAAATTTTTATAAGAAAGATTTTTTTTATTTCTAGTTCTTTATTTGTACTTTTTATGCATAATCTTCGCAAGTAGTTTTATATCAAATAAATAACATTTGGTTTTCGCTACGTTAAGCGACAAGCATTCCAGAGGCCATGCGCATTGTCATTATTATATAAAAAAGATAATCATGTTTTCCTATTCATAAAACAACATGCTCTGTTTCACTTCCTACCTCGTATTTTCTCGAAACGTAAGATATGAAATTAGAATTATAACAAAATATTGCTAGTATACAGCTAAAAAACAATTCAGCTAAGAAGATGGTGCATTTTGGGCCGGTCACATTTTTCGAAGAAAATTGTACGTTAAAGAATTAGAAGATCTTGCGATAGATGTGCAATCTAATGATAGAAACAACATGAATCTTGCATGTGTATACGTTGTCACACGAGGGATAAATAAAACGTGGTCTATTTTCTCGCGATGCACCCGTCAAAAGATTCTCCTCGGTTATTCAATTTGCTCCGACGACGCGTATTCGCCCGGCCTATAAATAATCATGAAACAACGTAGCGGCACGTAAAGAGCCGGCCAGTTTTTCCCATGAACGTTTAATCCTCGCGCATCGATAGTTCCGCGTACAAACGAGCTTGTGACACGACGCGTGTATCGCTCGTTGTTTAATCGCTTTCGCGCCGTTTTCAGGCTGTAATAAAGCGCGAAACCCGATTAACTCCGATACGGACCGATACAGAGATCATTCCTGATTTTTCGCGACTCGACTAAGCTGACCGAACCCCCCTGGTGCACAATGCGAACGAGAAATAAGAACGGATTCGCTGCGTTTACGCGCACGCGATGACAACGTTCGCCAAGGTAATGAGGTACGGATAATTAAGCTCACCCTTTCGCGGACATTCTTTTGTCCTGTGTACTTTCAAAACGATAGCAGACGTCGAGCAACGCATTGTACACGCGTTCCCTGTATTTTCCATGTTTTTCGTTATTGCATAATCGATTGTTACGTGTATTGTTACGATTGTATCGTGCCGCAACGAAACGTAGAAGAATTTTACGACGAAACGAAACAAGTTTCTTTTTAATTAATCCCCTTATTTTATAGAATTTCATCATCTCGTCCCTTCACTCGGTTTCGTTTCGTCGTTGTTGTTTCTTCTTTCGTTGTTTCTTCAAGTACAATGTCCGCGTTCTCTATTAAAGAACAATTCACTCGTCTAACTCAGTGTATACTGGCGTTCAATGGATATACCCGAAACCAGTCCTATCAAGCTAACATTGTTTTGTCGTGGAATCTACGATACGACAGTAGCAAGCATAATCAACCGCTCAGCAAGTTCAACAAGCGATACTCGACAAATACATATTAATTATTGCTCCATATTCCCCTTCTGCGCCGTCTCCAATTCGATTGCCCACATAAATTCTGCATCGCAATAATGACCGCATAGGCCCCAGAATTCCACTATTCGGCTGACTTGTCATTCTCGTGATATACGTATTAATAGTATACAACGTGCTTAATGAACGATACACGCAATTTTGCTACGCCCAATACTGTTTCTTGTTAGAGGTTTTCGAAATACTATGACGCGTCATCCTCTTTTCTTATTTGTCGTTATTTTAGTGTGATCTATCAACGTGTACATATATAACGATGTTGCGTATAATGTATATAACGTAATAATGCCTCTTAAAGGGAAGAAGGGAAGATATACGAAATCATTGAGAAGTTACATGACAAAATATTAAAGATTCTTTGTAGAAAATATTAAAGGAAAATATTAAAGATCCATTTAACGGCATTCGTTGGCATCGGCGAGAAGACGGAAGAAAGTTTGAAAAAAGTATAGGCAAACGGAATATACTCTCGAAGCAAACCGTTAACCGTTGCCAAGTGAAATATTTTTCACCTTAACAGCTATCAAATGCAGGCTTCTCCTTCTCGTTCCTAAGGCCACAGCTTGGCTTAGCAACGCTGTGGCCTGTGCATCCTTAGAATAGGTAAAGCTCGCCAGGTTCAATGGAAAAGCACAAAGTAACGGAAATCGTTAACTTTGATGCCAATTTTCAAAGAGTTCCATTCGGGGTGAAAAGAGCGAACGCTATCGCTTGTACGGAAGAACACAACGCATTATGTCTTTTAAAACCTTCATGGTATTCCACGTTTTGTGCACGGTATCGCTTACTCTTCTTTCCACGTTGTGCCACGTCCTCGTTTAAAACACGGAACGATTTCGTAATTTCAAAAATTCCCTCTTTTTTTATTTTCGGATTAGATGGAACTTTTCATCAAATCGCTGTTCTACCTCTAAAAATATTATTGTACATTTGTACATATGAATATATATTTGTATTTATTTATTTACTTATTTATTCATTTGTACTGCATTTATGTTTTATTTATTTTTGCAAAATATAAATTCCCATAAATATTCGCGGTCTAATGATAAAAATTAATTTGAATAACAAACACTTAGTAAGATTAAACTCTCGAAATATTTTTAAACAGAAAAAACACACATATATACATAAATATACTACATGCAGACCTAGATATCACGCAAGATCGATACAAAATATTCTGACCGAATTGCAACTCAAGATCGACGTAACGATCATCCTTCGCAGTAGCATCGATTGTCTGCTCAAAGAAAATAGGTCACGAATCGGTACGATAACGAGCGATATTATTTATTTTCAAATGGAATACTCTAGCTAGCCAATAGTTTTCTGCTGGAAACATTGCACTGGAAGCCCTAGGCACAGATGGATGCTGCAAACATTCTACTGACATAGCAATGCGTTTCTATCAGAAGCTACACGCGTGTAAATTCAAATTTCCTACGAGCAAAATACACGGCTACCAGATGAAAACTATGTCCATGACAACAACAACAACAACAACAACAACAACAATAACGTACGAGAATATCGTGAGAGAATATCGTCAAAATATACATATGTGACGTAATAATATATCCGGAAGAGACAGAGTCGTGAATCAAATCCAGGATTAAAGCTCGACACAATACAGCACAGTGTTGCATTTTTCTATCGATAATTTCAATGTGACGCAGTCGCAGTCTACTTAAAAAAATACAAATTTGGCAAAAAGGAAAATGTTAGCTAAAGCTTAATGATCGACTTCTTCGCGTTTTAACCTGAACTTACAAACAGGCTTTTTTTGTACGTATTCAACGTCTTCGATTAATTCTCTTCTATTCGCATCAATCGATTCGATAATACCAAAGAAATACTATAACCGCGTCGTAGAAACGATAACATTTCTCAAGACAATAATCGTAAGCTATGGGACCGGAATTTTTATTCTGACGATAAAGAAATGCGATCGTTGCATGAACAGAGAGAAATCTTTGAAAGATTCGCACGGCAATCCCAAGTCTGACAGGTTCGATTCTCCTTCCGTCGATCGACACGAGATAGCAAGCGGAAAGCAAAGTGTGAACGCATCGTATCACCTTTCGTCGTGTGGGTTGTAGGTGAAGGTTAGAATCTCGACGGCCAAGCCGAAGGGTGGAAGAGAAAGGACGATGTGTAACAAGACAATCCAATATCCTAGCACCAGAAACGCCTCCGGAACTGACAGCTCTACTAGCTAGATGGAGGTTTTACCCTGCCACTCTGTTAACACCGACGTTGTCCTTTGTCATGTGTAAGCTTGCTCGAATCCTGATTAACAACCTGTCGTTGCTTACAAAATATCGGATCTGAATCGATAATAGCGATTTAAATTCTGCTGTCGTATGGCGGCCGATAGAAAAGAAACCTATTTATATTTAACACGTCGACTGTCATCTGAGTTTTATATATTTTGCCCTGAGAGTCGCGATAGTTCGGAATATAATAATAATGTTTGTTTCGCAAAATATTATTACATTTGATATACTTTTTCTCTAACAATCGTGTTATCCACGAATGTCGACAATTTTTTAGCTTACGAATTTTAGCTTATTTTAAAATTCTTAGTAAAATACCAATGTCTATCGTAAATAGTAATACAAATGATTTACTTTCAAAATTTTCCCGTTTCTCGTAATATTGCTTGAAAATATGGTTGCCGGTATACGTGATTGGAACGAGATACACAAACACGAAAGCAACGCTTCCACTTTTCTTCTCGCGTCATACCCCGGCAACCAGTTAACCGAGGAACGTACGTGAATTTTCATAAAAATTAATGTCAATCCACAGGGCTCGTTTTAGGAAAGCTCCGACGGGCTCCGTGGCCTCTTTCCATTCATGCCAACAGCCCACCTCGTAATCACGTAGAACGACCTAACCTGGGACGACCTGTACTAACGTTACTGCCTCTCCTCTTTTTATCCCGCGTCTGAAAAATCGAGAAATATTCATCCCGAATGTATTATATGTCTGGATGACGGGAGTAGGTAAAAATGTCTTGTTTCTTGAGCACTTTAAAAATTTTGCTTCGATAAAAAAATCTGTTTTAGCTGATCTCACATTTTTTCATCGCGCTTCCCCATGGGAATTCAGACGCTCGACCTTTTATTCGCTTAATTGTAAACACGATTTCATTGGTCGAAATACGATCAGATTTATACATTTACCATAAATTTCAATTTATTTTAAAAAATAATTTTTATGAAAATCAAACACAGCGGTAGACTAAAAATTTCAATATTCTGTTTTCTTTATTTTTTACCTCGGAAGGTAAAAAATAATTTTAACGAACATCAAGCACAGTGATATACTAGAAATTTCAATATTATTTTTCAATTTATTTTAAAGAGCCAAAAATAATTTCAACGAAAGTCGACCGCAGCGATATAATAAACTACTTATTTCTTTATACTGAATTTAGTTCGCGCGATTTCGTATCGTTGCACCAGTTGTACATAAATTCAGAGAGACAAAACCCGGTCGAACGTGGACAGATGGAAAGCGGAGAGAGGAATCGCGCTAATAGAAATGAGGTGAAATTAATTTATCGCGCTCTAACAAACTCTCGAATCAAATAATACGAAATAAGGATTATATAGGTATAGAGGAGTGGTGGTCAGAGAGGAAATTAATCCGGTAAATCAAAGTGAGAGTCAGAGAGCCACAGGCGTGACAGAAGTGGGCGAAGTTAGGGGCGAGGGGTAGATAGGAGTGAGGCAAGGAAAGACAAAGGATAGAGTAGGTTGAGTAGAAGGGGTTATTGGTATTATAGGTCCCTTTAGTTCTCCATTACCGTGGCGAAAGGTTATAAAACTTATTGGATGATAAAACGAGGGCATACCTATTCTTGTTGAAAATGCATCTTCGGTGAGTCACCGTTTGTGTCCGTTTCCGCGGCAGTTGTATGCTACCGCGTACTCAGTATGTGTGCTGATAATATTGATTCCGTGACAGGTTACGTTCTGTATGATTTATCAGTTACGAGGTTGGATCATTCATCAATTCGCAATAGAAACTAAATTGTACGCGGTATTGTAATAATTATTCGCGGATAAATAGATTAACAATGCTACAGTTCCATGATATTAACTCGTCGTACGAGAGAGATAGTAATCGAATAAAGAAGAAACACATTTTCGATTAAACTTCTAGAACTCTCTCTGAAACACTAGTGGGAAAAAGTTCTTCTACACATTTCAGCTTTCAAATTAAAAATCAATTTTGTATCGGAAATGAAATACTTATCGATGTACAAATGTTAGGTTGTCTCGAAAGTTTCTTTCGTTTTATAAGGCAAGGAAGGAATAAGGGAGATACACGACAATTTTTAGTTTATATTATTTTATTTGATTATGTACGATCTATTTTGTTCTATTACTATAAAATGGGTCGTATGATGATTATCACATATAATTCAATGTGACAACCTAATAGATCAGCTATTCTAATTTACGCTTTATTAATTCATCGTAGATGAAGAATGATACCAAATGTTGAAGAAGAAAAGTGCAGGTATTGATTTGAAATTAAACTTCCGAATCTAAAGCTCGCGAATTTTTTCGTTGCATTCGCTCGCGTTAAAACCGAAATGTTAGACATCCAGCACCCAAACCGTTTCCTGTTGCATATTGTTAAAAGGGGCACGGTGACAGGCACAGTACATGGAACGCAAATAGCCGGACGCAAATTCGAGACACTAAGAGAGGTTGGAAACATAGCAATGTAGGTCCGTGTTCTATGTTACTTGGACAGTACGACACGGTCTAGCTGCACAAGTTTTCTGCGAAGCGACAAACCTTGGTAGAAAACCTACACGTACCAAAGCAACATCTAACTTCCCGGGGAATTTCTGTTCCCTTCTTTTTACAGGCAAAATAACATTCATTTTTTTTCGTATTAATTATAAACAATAATTAACTGTACGTTTTATCTATTTCCGCATCGCTGTATTCCTTTTCCTTTGGCATTCCATTTTCACTTGCAGGCAACTCGTAACAAATTGGAAGCTTTGCGACTCTCAACAAGCCGACTTTTCCCGGACTGAAATATCTAAAGCAAATAAATCATCGGCCGCTATTGTTCGAAAACTACCGGAACGCGCAACTCAAAATTCAAATCGACGACATTCGGCTACATACTAAGCGCAATTGATCGACGACACGCGCGACCCCCAGTGTCCAATTCCAATACATTTGACGTGGCGCGTGATTGTCTTTCCCCAGTGCAAACGTTCTCGTGAATCGAACGAACGAATGATCTTTGATCCGTCGTTCTTCGTTTCAAAAATAGCCCGATTTATCGAAGGCAATTCGAAGACCGGGCGGAACATCGATAAATCTAGAAAGAAGGAAAACGGAAGCGATACGATCGAGGCGTCCACGGACGCCTTTCTCCCATTATTCGGACACGATGACGCGATAGAGGCGGGAAAGAAACAGAGAAGAAGCAAGTAAAGGGAGAAGAGAGGAAGATTTGCCAGTTTTTGTATCCAGTTCGCGGGGTTAAAACCTATTTCCCGTGAATACGCGGAGTTTATTGACTGTCGCAAATCGCGTAGCTGAGCCCCTTGCTTGGCCCGTCGTGGTTATTGAGTTCGACCTGTTCTCGCCTATATACGGATACACACCGACACCGACGTATACATGTGTCCATAAGTAACGCACGTACGAGTCAGGCCCATAGCCGTGCGAGCATTACGTCCACACGCTCAACTACTGACATTACGGTCACGTAGCAATATTCAAATAAACCGCGGTAGAAAGCAACGTGGCATAATAAGTTTCCCCCTCCGTCCATGCTATTCCATCCCCTTTCGTCTCTTTTTCGTACCCCTTCGCTCTCCTCGCCCCTTGCGAGAAAGAATAATCAAGCCAGTCTGTACGTCCGGACCGGTGAAGTTTCCGATGGAAAACGGAGAAATATTACGATCTTCGACGTGTACAGGCGCTGGCTGTGAAAGCTTAAAGATTTTGGAAGGAAATTACTCGCAACTGATTTATAACACGGTACGCATTTTCGCCCTGAGCAAGCCCATTATTGCAGTATGGAAATTGCTTTATGCAAGCGTTGTTCAATGAATCGCCAAACTGGAGGCCTGAATGGAAGGCAATCTAATTGGTTTCATTAGAAGACGTTGATCGAACTAGGTAAATGATCTCTCGTCGATTATCAAAACTAGATCGAAGAACGTTTCGCCTATCGAACGCGGTTACGTTAGCATTCGCACGTAATACCATCGCTCCATTTGTCGTTTTGTATAAGAGAGGATGGTTTAAATATCGGTTAAATGTTCATGTTCCTTATTCTACGAAAATAGAGATCGTATAATATGAACCATTTATCGAGATTCGAAAATACGTGGATAATTTCTAACTAACGATAAAATTTGTTCGTGCAATAGACTTTTAACTAAGAAATTTGTCTTTCTCTTTGTATCTTCCAACGATATCTGCTACAAGTAACACTAATACTTGTGCAATTTCATAATTTGTATTCTTTCCTCTGTGATAAGTTACGAGTGGTGTTTTATCAAGACAATTATTCCCTTTTCATGACACGTTAAATTTCTTGCCGTGTTATAAAAATGCGTATCTTTACGTATCTTCAAGCTACGATGAACGGTTCATATTCTCGCGGAATAAGCAACACGACATTTAGATCATCGCCTCTTGCACAGAGCAACGAATATATATAACGGTACTGTACCAAATATAGTAATGGTGATGTTTCAAAATATTAATGCGAGTAACTGTATCTATACAATCGGTCGTTCGATTTTCGTAAGAGCAATTAGAGTGGATAGAGATTATTTATTTGACGTTCTATTAACCAGGTATCCTTTGAAGGAAAAGCAGTATAACGATACATGGTTGGTCGTTGTATGGATCGTACAGGCGCCGATAATTCTGTACGACTAGCGAGCGACGAGATAAAATGCGACAGTGCCTTGCCCCATGCAACGAATTAAATGGCAGGCCAGCCGCTCCGACGCAGATTGGAAAATTCGGAGCGCGGCGTGTACATTTCTCAGCCAATGTCAAATACACTGTCGGCATACGCGAAGGTAAACAAAAAAAATAGCGCGTGGGATCAAAACGAATTTCTGGTCCAGTCAAAATGATTTGAGCGAACGGCGTCGCTCTTGTCGTAACTCTATTTTCTTCTTTTTTCTTTTTACTTCCGACGGTTCTTTTCTTTTTTTTCTCGACCCAGTTCTTTCCATTGGTGGTCGCATTTAGTTCGAACACACTAACCTCGGATAATTTATTCATTGAACGTGACCAGTATTGTCGAAACATCAGTGGGCGCGTCATTTAACCGATTGCTAAATCGTGCTGTCGCGTCCGATCCGAAATAGAATTTGAAATAAAATCGAAAATAAAATTTTTAATCGCGGAAACCGGAAACCCTGCTGCTGCTACTACCGGAATTTAAATAACTTAATAACATTATACCATTTAGAGTACGTGGAGCCGCGAATTTTAAACAGATATATGTGTATCAGATCGTGAAATCTCTACTCGTAGCATAACGTTCTATTGTGTTGAACAAAACGTTATCGAGAATGTTCGTTCTATGTACAGTTATTCAACTACAATTAAATTACGAGCACGAGCGATACGTGCGAAATCTTGTTTAAAATCTAGAAACTTAACAACCTTCTTGAATTAAATTTTGAGAAGTGATTAAATAAAATTAGTATCTTAAAATTATCGTAAAAATTAACATCTTATCGTGCTTCGGGTAGCTTCCACGAAATATAATTAAACGAATCTGGTATATACGTTTCCGTTCTCCTCTTATCGATAGGTGACTGTCTTCAGATTTTGCTGCTGTGTGCCAGCACATCGAAACCATCCGTGACTCTCGCATGCTTCGCATCGCTAATTGGATAGCGTTCTTAATTAAATTCTGTCGATTCATCGAAAATACGCGTGGTTATCGTCCCAATCGCGCCTGAATTTCGCGTTCAGCGAATGATGCGTTTCACGATTTTACAAAAGTTCTGACTATTCCCCATTTTTACATGGAATAGCCGCGGCTAGTATAGGTGTCGTTAGTATCAAAGGCTATCGTGGCGTCAAATAAATCAGGGCTAGCCTTTTGTATTGTAAAAGAATTTACGTATGGTAAAGACAGACACTTCTGCGCTCTGTTCGAAAACTCTCTTTGATCTACGTATTCATTGGATCGCGTGCAATCGTATGAATTGATGAAAGGGGAGAAAAATTGAAAAACGAAATACGGCGTACAATGCAACGAAATACAATTAGAGAGGACCGGTTTTACGCTATTCGTAATAACGAACGTTTTATTCGTTCCTTTTTCCCGGATACGTTTCTCACGATTCAATTTGCGTTAGGGGTTTGTTGTTAGATTTTGACCAGGGATCCACGGGCTCATAGATCAATCCGCGGTCGAAATATCATCGAGGGCAGCAGAAACAATGACGGAAGAACGAATAAAAAGTTATTGAGACGTACCGAAAGGCATCGCGATTTTTTAGGGTTGCATAAAATATAGAAGTTTTTTAATATTTTAAATGTAAAAGTTTTTAATATTTATATCTCAATAGCTCGTAATTTTTTAGATGAAATACTTTTAATCTGATATTTTAAATATACTGTATCGTGATCATCAATTGTATAACTCGTTCGTCTTGGTGCTCGAAGCGAACGCTCTAAGCTAAGAGAAGCCACTTTTACTTTGAAACTCGGTTGCATGATCGGTTTGATAACCAGCACCGCTTACAGTCGTTATCTTCTGCTTGAAAACCTCTTTTGCAAAAAGAACTCAGACGAGATAGTCTTTAGCGAGCTTACGTTTTTACGACGCATGCGGGTAGAATACAGCTTACGCCTTTACGTATAATCTCCTGTTTAGCCGGAAGGAGATTCGCCTTGAATATCACAGCATCGTATAAAAGCAGACGTACTCTTCAGACTTAGCTTTGCAATCTCGTATCGTATATCGTGATGTAAAGGCCATAAGTTACTTTACATCCCCGAACATTACATGTACAATGCCGCATTGGTAATATTAATTTGCATCGATTGTTGAATTTGCACTGTGTCTTGTTTCGATGATTCAATGGAGGGCAAAAAAAGATTAGAAAAAAATAGTCGTGATCGACAAAAAATATTAAATCATGAATAGGTATAATGTAAGATAACTGTTATCAACATGGTAAAAGGTATCTAGTACGACAGAGTTGCTATTAATACGGTGTAGTTATTGTAAAAAAAAAAACAAAAATGAATTTTAATATTCGTCTCTGATGAATAATTTTCCCTGAATCGTTTAAAAAATATATTCTCTTGGAAGTCTATTATAACGAGCATCTCAATTCCATTAGTAACATAAACATGTGTTGAAAAATTGATTATCACGTGCCACATAGATTATTAACTGCATACGCGTGTACAACGTAAAATATTTTTTTAAATCCTTTTAGGTTGTCGTTTCTTGCTTTACGAGGAACTGGTAATGGGCAATATTTTCATAGCCACGTATTCGCGTAATACAAATCATGCCATATTCCAGTTGGAAAAAAGTCTGCAAAAATTTCTGCCCAGCTTGCATTTCCTACGAAGCGTCGTGAAAAAGGAGCGAAAATGTTTTCGATAGCGAAACTCGTTCGACGATAATGAACTTAATAATTCAATCGTATATTTCATGGGAACGATTCCTTCACGAGCAAGTAACGTTGAATATGAAGCGACACATAGCTAATTAAATTACTAGAGGCTACCTCTCGATAAATTATCCTTTCGTACATACATTAATAACTAAAATAACGAACAAGTTACAGGGGAAATAACAGTAGGATAACATAAAGTAGGATAAGATAAGTTAAGCTAGCTATAACGAGTACCAGAGGAATAAGTGTTATAGTGTAAAAGAAAAATAGTATTGTTGTGCTGTGTAGAACCGAAATACAAAATGTAGATAAAGTAATAATAAAAACTAACAGGTTACAAAGAAAATAAGAATGAAATACAACCATATCTATAAAGATCGGTATACTGCGGATTTTTACGCATTTATGCAAAATTTAGATGCGAAATGTACAAGATGTGCATAATATACAAAAATAAACGTATGAAATGTTGAGGTTGACTGATAGAGGAACGAATGGCTGAATTTGTAATAGAAAATATATTGAAATAATCATAAAAAATAAAATATAGGTATAAATACAGGTATAGTGTATGTTGATCCAGATCCTTACTCTTACAGTGTTACAATACAATAGAAAAAGCTATGATAGGGGGCACGTTCATATGTTTATAGCAAAGGACCAAAAACTTAACCTTGTAGTTCTAGCTAAAAGCTACAATAGAACAGCAATAGAAATCTACTTATAGTTCTTTTATCTCTAGACCTCACAGCCCAAAACATAATTTATATTTAAGGGCACAATAATATAGACCTCTCCATATTTCGAATATTTTTGTTTCTCTTCGTAACAGCGATCTCCAGGTCACGGATATACAAAAAGCAAAGACGTAGAGTTTTTTTTGAGGTAATTACTTCGACATGAAATATCCGAACTACAGTATTTATTGCGATGAACGAACTTCTGTCAATGTATTATTATTTAAATTATATTGGTAAAATTATGAATTTGAATAAACATTCGCTTTCTCTAATGATCAGTTTGAAATCACGAAAAGCTTTAATTCACGGATAAAAAAAAAGTTAATCGAACGGGGGACAAATACTTGTTCAAAGATAATTATAGATATCCGAGAGCAATGAAAAGAGCGGTTTGCTAAAAGCGTCCTACGCTTTTGATAACTGGAGTTTGAAGTTCAATAAAAGTGGTTCGCTGGACGATGTTTGTTCTCAACAAGTGCGACTATAGTTTGTCAGTTTTTCATATTTTCTTGTGGGACTGTGTTTCGATCTCTCCCTGGAGAGCGAAGGACGAGTAAACTTTCGGCAAAGAGAAAGAGGACAAGTAGTTGCTACCACGTGGTTAGACAGCGAGTTAAATAGAGAAAAGTTGGCTTTAGCAAAAGCCACCAAGATTCCCTGTATATTTGTATTATCTCTAGCTTGGCGACACTTTAACTAAGTTCTAGGTATTGATCAGCGTGTGCTTTACTTAGAAAATTATCTTGCCTTAGGTTTCGCAGCTTCCCATTAAAATCTTCTGGAAACATGCGACTCAAAGACAACAGCTTTCAGAGACTAAATTAACATGGCCAATGTTTAAAGTATATCACGCGCAGAATGTCAAACAACAGCGACAAAGAAACGTTCCATTTTCTGTGATAAATAGATCGTACATATCTATGCAGATACAAATTTACTTACACATTATAAATATCATAATACTCTACGTTGGATATTTTATATATTTTTAATTATTCTACGCATTTTATGTATTATGTATTTCACATCAGTGCATAAAAAATCACAGTCAGGCGACGAGGAATTAGTTAAGAATTACTCACCGTATGGCTTTACCGTATAAAGCGTGTTACAGCGGAATTCACGAACTATGAAATAGAAAAACATAAACGACCTGACAGGAACGATGATTTTTCTCAACATTTTTCGCAGTGTTTAGATCTCTGCGCCAAACTGTTTTTTCCGTTGGGAAAAAATTTTTCCTGTTTTTTCAATCACAGATTTTCTCACAGCTGTTGTGAAAAAACAACTTGCAAATCGTCTACACAAACACAGTTTATTAATCTGCTTGCATAGCGTTTCAACTTACAAACTGTGCGTTCCTGTGTACGAAAGAAATCTGTAACATGAAGTTTACAGTTTTCGGAAAACACACAAGTATCAAACGACGTGATATCGCGTTTTTCTTTTTAAATCTTTCATCAAAGTTACGCAGTTTAACCGCTGCAACGTAAATATCTTAAACAAAAACACAACATTAAGTAAAATAATAAGAAACAGTAACAGGCACGTGTATATTCTCTTGCGATTTTTCTGTTTCATACAAAATGTCGTCAAGAAAAAATCACAACGAAAAGATCATTAGACGCAAATTCTTCGCTGTTAGTGTAGATGATGTTTAATAAAAAGAGATACGCACAGTGGTTCTCGAAAGTATTCGAGCACCTACCACGGAATTTCTTTATGAATCTATTACACGCATTATTTGAAATTTCGTTAACACTCTAACGAGACAAGACTATCATGATTATAATAGTAAAATTCGAAGCTAATCCGAAGACGTGTACAAAATCTACAAGACATTTACTACAAACTTAGTGAGAAATTATTATACGATATGAACCTCAAACATGTAATTAATGGCAAAAATGGTCTCACTAAATAATATACTAAATAATTAATACAGCGAATAATTATTCGTTCAAATACTTTGACGATCTTTGCGAAGTATATGTTCCCAATAAATATCTCGTAACTTCTACGTACATTTTCAGATCTGTTTAAAAATTTACCGATACAATCACGGTGAGATTTGAAAATGCTTTTGTCGGATATATACATAACAAGCTTCCAGAGATATTCGAACACTTGCACGAGCTGCTATATATCAAAAGCGTCGACGTGCACATTAGAACGAATACCGTGGAAATATTACAGCTTGCAATTTATTCCGGGTAGGCGTTAGCTTCTAGAAAGGGACGACCCAATCACGAAATAATTAGGCACTAAAGCGGCTTGCCTATTACACGAAGGGTAATATAATTAATGCCGATATTATACCTCGCACCCGTTCACTCGCACCCCGGCAGGGTTCTCTCCTCATATTCCCGGCAGATCCTGAAAATAAAATCCCAGGGATCATCCGGCCAGCCTCGTATGTATACAGAGAGGACGCCTGGCCCAGCGGCAAGCTTTTGCTGGATTTACGAGTGGATATTATGCAGATGGTACTTGTAGTAAACGTACTGACAGTGTAGTACCGCACGGATGAAAAAACAAAACTAGGGCGAGAATTAATTGATTTGCTTGTACGCGGTGGTTGGTAAATTGATATCTTTTCTTCTTAAAAATATTATATATATGTGTGTGTGTGTATCGACAGGTCGTATTTTGTTTGAGGGAAAAAAACGGGAGAAATTGTTTGAGTTTACGAATCTTAAAATCGATAGCGGCTAGAAACAAATGTTAATATAAGAAAATTATTTTTTCGATGTTCCTCGTATCATTTGGATTTGGATTATATCAAGAGATTAATTTTTCAGAGGAATATCTTGTCGAATAACTTGTGGAAACATTTTAGGCAGGAATGTGAGGGAATTAATACGCCTTTTACATCCAACACGGTATAGAAACTGGACGCGTTAATTAGCCTGTGTAACGCGCCAATTTGTTTCAGTTTGCGCGACAAGTGAGCAAATTTTAATTATAAAGTAGACATTGTGTGGAAGAGTTTAATTGTTCTTTGGCTGGAAAAATTATCCAGTGGACTTCGTACCGTTTAGTTTCGCCACGTTTCGTTACACTAACAGCATCGTATTATCATAAATCCCATTTGCCCGCGTTAATTCAGTCCCTCGGGCGTAATATTCGGATGCAAACACACAAACCCACCTAATTACAGAATGTATAGAAAAAAAGGAACTTGTCGCGAAAATGAATTTTGTCCGCTTGAACCCAGCGATATTCAACGAACGATAGAAAATTCGGAGTTGTTTGACCACCTGTCCCGAGTACATTGCAAACACAAATACAAACCGGGTCGATTGCTTCTCACACAAAACAATTTGTCGACAGACGAAAATCAAAAAATATTTTTTCTATTTTACTTTAGAGTACAAACACTGCTTGATTTAGAGGACAAATAACGTTCAACAAGCCATTGATATTTTCTTTAAATCATTCCGATACATCGATAGGACGTCATTTGTATTCGAAATGCGTGTTAAACTTGAAGTATCGTTCCCGCATTAAAATATCAAAATCCTGCTACTGAAATAACCGTATTGGAAAATTACAGAATGTTTATCACGAACTTGTTATGCTCCGGTTATTGCGGACTCTTTACATTCAGAATTTGAAAAAAGCGTTTCATTAAAAAGTAAACAACCAAAATACGTTCACCAATTTGTTGCCTCTCCCTCTTTCTCTCTCTCTCTCTCTCTCTCTCTTTGTTTGCTTTCACAGACCGCTACAGCTTTCTACGGATTTATGATTGTAATTCAGAGTAAAAAATTATTTTGGAACGCGTTTACCATAGCATACAGATATATTTACGATTGACGTGGTAAACATTTTTACATGTATACAAATGTAATACACTAGTGAACAATGTAACATTCTAAGCGCGTTTTCATAGTTTATCGAACAGTCGGCGTTGAACAAAAAGTAATCCATATAATCTAATTACGTTATTTGATTGAAATTTAGTATTTTTAATCCTCCATTTACAGGTCATCGTCAAGCTGAAATTTATCGTATGTTGTTTAATTTAATTCTACCCTTAAATCAAACGCTAAAAGTAATATATTTAAAGGCAAAGTGATAATGGTATTTAAGAGTGATTTAATTTTAGTATACAAATCGGTGTTGGCCTCTGATATGGTGATCGTTAATTACACGCAGTATCGGATTAAATCTGCGACAAATTTGATTTCCCATCGAATTCGTTGGTTTTTAATACCTCATCCATTTATAAGCATCCATAGTGCAATAGCAGTGGAGTTTTATTTCCACAAAAATACGGGAAAATCAATTTATTCTTCGATAAAAATCAAATATACATAAGGTACGGATAGAATAAAAATTCAGTGGAGAAAAAAGATATTTTAAACCTAATAGCTAGAGAATTACGAAAAAGTTTCGGTCCTTTCCAATCGGAGCAAATGTGTCAGTAGAAATTTCTATAAAGCAATTAATTTCATAAACTATGACAGCTTACATCTGGCGGAAGAAAATAAATGATTGACGCTTCAAATAACAAATTCAAGTTTCTGCAACGTCAGCTATTAATTCGTTGACAGTTAAAATTGATGAAATATTTTAACAACAAAACAAACAAAAAAATCATAACGGGGGGCAAAACTGTGCAATTACTTTCTCGTCCGAGAACAAATAAAATAAATACTGTTTAAATGGAACCCGTTATGTGCCTATTAAAATACTTTAACAGTGTAAAATTTCCTTTACAAAAAACATTTTTCTTCAAAATCATCTGATCTTTATTCGTAAGACAATACATTCTTTCTATTTTTTTCTTTTTAATTCTAAGGGTCCTTGCATCTCTTCTTGAATTCGTGTAGAAAAATCAATAATCTAGCAGAAAATAATCAAGCACAAGGAGAACGCTACAAACGTTCGATTTGCAAGTATGCGATAACTGGAAATGCTTTCACGAGAGCTATTCAGAGGCATTCTTAGGCAATTCGGAACAGTAAATATCATATAGAGAACGGAACAGTTTCCAACGCAAGACGATTTCCGTGTTTTCTGCACGAATGCTTTCTGGCTGCTGTAATTTTGCAACAGCACGTTCCATGCCATAGATTATAAATGTATTTTCAAGAACGAGTCGGCGATTCCTTCTATGTACTGGCAACATTGTTTTTACGTTATACTTTTAACCCTTGTACTTTGCAATCTCGTTCTTTTATGCAGCTTGCTCCACGGTTTTGATTGAGAGGGGCGTTTATTTTATACGTTTCAATTGAACATGTTTCGCACGAGTAACAATTATTAACGAACGTACTACTCGATAAAACTTAACCCAGATCCATTTCTTCCAATAGCATGCGTTGTAACTACATTGAAAAACAAATAAAAAATAAAAGAAAAAAATACATATTCGACAAAATGGCTTTGAGAGGAGGATTAATAATCCATTTATTTAGAAAATAATACTTGATTAAAATGTACAAATTCACTGCCATGTCGGATATTATTTTCAATTAATATTTGTAATCATGTTATACAACATTTTCGTAAATAAATATTTTCTACGTGTTTATTTACAGATATTTATGTGCTATACATTTATTTGTTACTAACGCTATTTTTATATTATTTTACCATCAAATTACTTCAACGTTATCACTTGTCAAAATAATTTCAACACAGATTATGAAATTCAATAGGTTGGCGATAGGAGGTACGCTATAAATATTTAACGTTTGAAAATCAGCTGTATCCTTGCAATATCATTTTCACGACGGTGACTTATGTTGCTTTAAAAAAATTGAAGTCTCTTTTTGTCTCTATACATGTACGCTGACATAGAATTTCATTGACCCAGCTGGAACAAAACCTAGTTCGCAACTCTGGTATAGTGCGCAGGCAGTAAATATACTTCGAGAGACAGTAACGATCGTTTGTCGGTTGCTGCGATTTCTAAGGCCATAAATATCGTCCTTGAACGTTTCCACGTCAGTAATCGTTGATCTGGATCGCACTAACCCTCCTCAATTTGTTCTTTAACGATCACCGTGGAAAAGTTATCACGGAAAGTAATTTGCCATTAGCGTTCTGCTCCAACTATACGTTACTGAAGTCTAAAACGAAACACACCGGTAAAGTAGTGCAACACGTTCGCAAAAGGGAACAACGACCAGTGAGTATCGTGCATGACAAATTTAATTATTTCGAAATAGCGAGATATAATATTTAATGCATGACTGATGCATAATTTCGTACTCCTACCTCGAGGAATAATACCGTGTCGGCGTTACTATTAATAATATCGACACATGACCGCCGCAGCTGCATTTGCAGCAGCTTCTGACGGAGACTAATGAACAGCAAGGGAAGAAGATGAACCGAGAGAGTTCCGAGAAGATCGATTTATTCTTATTACGAGGAGAACTTGTTTCAGTGTGGTGGACTACCGTTGGCTATGACATTCGGATGTCGATCATTACTAAAGGCTACGAACATCTTCGTAAAGCTCAATAGCCACTAGTACGCTTACTTGATAGAAATTCCAAATAGAAATTATGAGAACGTATTGGCATTGAAATAATTTGTAAATTATAAGCTTGAGGGAAAAAACATATAATTTCAAGAATTTGCGAAGAGCGAACGTTATTTGCTACTTCCGATATCTACTGGAATTTTGAAAAGTTTCCACTGCAAGGCAAGATCCGCTCGTTGCTGATAACGTAAAAGGAAAACGGTACCGGGAGTTCCTCTTCTATTGAAAATGAAGCTGATTAGAAAATGCGCGAAAATTGTAGATAATTACGTGGAACCTAGGTACAGAATGCGTGATATGTCATTCACTAAATAAATGCATATTTTCAACCATTTTCACATATAACAGTATCTGGAGGAGTTTCCTTCGTAAAATCCTACGATCGTCGTATAACGTGAAATATTACGTGAAAATTCCTTCATTATAGCAAGGATCAACATTCGACAGAACCATTTAATCGTAATGGAAGAAGATCAAGCCCGTTCTACGGCTTTTCTCGTACATACAAGTCGAGTAAATGGAAGATGCGAAATATTGAGCTGCAAGTGATAATTCCCCCTCGCCGTTTAATTCCATCTAAGCCGGAATGAAGGTCGTTCGTATGAGAAAGTTTCAAGGGGAAGGTGTAGTAGAGTAGTTGCTGGAGGATAGTTTACACTGTCGACAGGCGACGCGATGGTGGTGAGAAAATGTCATCTTGGGAAGGTGACAGATGAAAGGGTGCAAGAGGGAAGTATTAGGCAGAGACTTATTGTTCCAGTAATTAGTACCAATAGCAACCTCTCGGTGACACAAGGGAGAACGAAACGAAGTAGAGACTATCCCTAAGGTATGGCTCGAAAAGAGCTCGAGAAGATTCCGTGTCCGTAAACATCCAGACGGTAAATTTTTCTGAAATTCCACGGAATTTACCTGCACTCTTCGAGATTCTCGCCGACATCCGGTGACGCTTCTTATTACGCGGAGGAACGTGAAATTCATGGCTGTCGTTTAATTCCACGTGTTTTATTACGTCGCTCGTACCATTCTATATTTCTCTTTCAATTATTTTATCGCTTTTAATATCAGAACGCGATTGTTCTTTTCGAAACTATTTCCGGCAACACGCGTGTTGCCACGCGATGAATATAATTCTGAAATAACGTATTAACCCGACTCGTGTTCATTTTCCATCCGTGTTGGAGCGCGGCTTCTCCGCGTATAGTAAACTCTCTCACATTCGCTTCATTCCCGGCGAGATTAATCGTTACAACTTTCTATAAGATCGATCTCGATAAACCGGCCCTTATTAAACCACATGTTAACTAATCTTGGACAAGATCCAAATTTATATGTAATAAACGATTCCTCTTCTCGTGAGTCTCGATATATGTTAGAATATAACACGATATCTTTCGTGAAACTTTCTTGGTCACCGTCCAAATTTCCGCGACATACTCACGATGTCTCTAGAATTATTAACCTATTCGTATTTCACGGATGTAGATATCTTCTGTCTATCTTGCTGTACCCCACCGTACTGCCTCGAGAAGCCACGGATTACATAAATTTTATCCTCTCTTTCCTACCGTTTATATTCTTCCGCTTTTTACCAGCTCGCAGAATGTTGCAGACTCGTTTCTCGCCAGTCTATCTCCGATCTCGTCCGTATTTTGTAAAAAGTCGGCAATTTGCTTCGGCCCGTTCACTCGTAAAACGCTCGCTGCCGGTGTGAAAATCGCCACAATAACGGCAACCCCATAGCCGCCTACGATGTATGTAGCTCCGAATAGCTTTCCACGTGATTTATACTCCGAACCTATCCCATCCTTATTCCCTTAGCTCGTTGTACTGTCGCGACTGTCGGCTTGCATTTACGTCAAATGAAAACGCCTTACGTGACGGAAGAGGAAACAATTAAAGACACATATGGTTTTCTTCTCTTTTCTAATTTTTCTTTTCTCACTTTTCGGTAGTATGTTGGAAGAACATTTTTATTATTTCATCTATATCTTAACCGAATTTTATTTTTCTATGTCGTTACTACTTGGAAATTTTAATTATTCCAAGTCTTTAATTGGTCTTCGCTTAGTTCCGTAGCATACCGTTTCATCAGAATCTTGTTGTCAAAGCTTCTATAAATAATTTTCTTAACGAAATTCTATCGATGATTCAGCTATAATTTTATCGATCTGAAAGCATACAAGCTAGGAAATACATCGAGGTATCGGACGAGTCCCAAATGATTTATATTTTAACCCTATCGTCGACTTTATCCTTCGCCGTGACACCTTCAACACGTTCAGTCGAAGGACGTGCGTTTCCACGAAGTATGTTCGTCTTGGCTGCCTGGGCGCGGCATAAGCCAACGTGCAAGATATATTTTATGGGGTAACATTTCCTTGACAGTGTCGGCGTGTAGAAGCAAAAGTATCTCATACATCAAGGCTGTGCATCATCTCAAACATTCTCTGTACTTCTTTCACATCTTTTCTATTTCATTTTATTCCTTGATTTTTATGGCTTTTTGTCTACTTCTTGAGTACTTCCATATTTTTCCTTTTCTCTTCTTTTTTTTCTTCTTGCGTTCCTTTCTTCTTCTTTTCTACGCTTTATCGCCGCCTTTTTCATCCTTCGCGTTTTCTTCTTTTTTCTCAATTCTTCCTCATACGACGTTTCCCTCGCTCTTGCGTTCACAGGACCCTTTTCATTTTTCCTTTTCGTCTCTTTCAGTTTTATTCACTTTACCACTTACATTCACTTCCTATTTACTTTTTTACCTTCTGTTTTTATCCATTTCCTTTCCGCGCCACTTTCTGCACGTATCTATTTACTTTAAAGACTGCAGCATCTAGTAGTTTCGCAAACAGAAAATCCAACCTTGCGTATCGTGGCCCTCATTCAGTACGCATATTCCAAAGGCTAATCTTCTACACCGATTTACCGCGTTATAAAGGTAATATCGCTTTTTCGTGGCAAGAATCTGACCTTTGGATTTCACTCTACGTTCCTTCTAACGTCCGAGAGCGTAACGTACTTTGCTTCTTGATTGCCCTGAATGGTAAAGTCAAGTCTCTGTCGAAAATGAACTCAACTCTCAAAGGAGAAAGTTTTAATCCGTTTGATCTTCCGTTTCTGAACGGTTAGTGCTCGTTAACATTAATCCAGCAAAAGGTATTAGTCGAGCATGTAGCCTCTTTCAATTTTCTTGTAACAGACAAAAATGATGGGGGATATTTTCAGGAAGTAAAAGTGAAATCCTGATTGCGGTGTATAAAGCAAAGCGAGGTGTATATGTACTTACATAAAATACATAGCAACTTTAAAGAATAACTTTTATTAATTTAACCTAAAGCTATAAACAGGTTTCCCTGGAGACCACATTTTAGAACTGCCCCAAGTCGTTGAATATTACATGTGTGCAACTAAAATTTATAACGGACATCCTGAGCAAATTGTAAAAGGTTATAATTAATTCAGGCTTGGTCTAAAAGTCCTTCATAAGACATTTAATCCTCGTCACAAAATCACTCTTTGACTTGCTTTCCCCTTAACCTGAGAAGGTTTTGCCCCAGCTGTACCTTCGCAACGAGATAACCGTATTTTGTAATATCAAGTAATTTCTTTATTCTCCCCTTCTGTGTATCTTTTAACTTGAGAATGTTCCCCGTCCTCCCAACAATTTCTACAAAATTTAAATGAACGCGATTTTAGGCACGGGAATTTTACCGAGATATTAAATTGTCCGAAAAGTGTCTTTCTTTTACAGACACGTCTTTTACAACGACGCATCTTTATACAAACACTCAACCTAATCTGTCGAACGTTGTAATCTTTATCTTGATATAAAATATAATACGGTGAATGTTGCGCATCCTTATAGAACGAAAGAAACTTTTCGGACGACCTAATCATTTCTGCAAAATATTTGCACTTTTCTCCGACGATCTTATGTAAACCACGATTGTGAAAATTTGTTAATCCACGAAACTTACCATACTTTAATCGTACTAACAGATTTAGTAACGCGGTCCACCGATGACCGCCGATGATCGCCGTGGCAGTCGACGCGTTAATCGAAATATTCTAGAAATCGTTAGGAAGATAGTGAGCAGAATTAAAAAATTCCTTCGTAGTATAAAAAGCGGTTGCTTCAGCGCGAAGAACGATTTTACAAGATACGACCTAATACCGCCGTTACTAGCAAGCCGACAACCGATAGATGGTCAAGAAACTCTCACAGAGAGATACGAGCCGTACATTCTCTCATCCCCTCGCCCTGGTTGGTCGGATCAGGAAATCAATATAAATCACCTGTCCGCAAACAGCTCGACCAAAGTTGGCTCGGAATCGAAGCGCACACATCTTGAATCGCGCAGCAGCGGCTCACAGCTAAATAACATGCTCGCCAGCCGGCTGCTAGACGATACAGCAGCCGCTGTCCCAGATCGTAATATCGCTTTAATTATGTGCGCCGTATTTGCGCCAGGCCGCGTTATTAATTTCGGGTCCTCGCGTGGAGAGACTTAGCGTTACGACCTCGGGGGATACGTCGGGGATCCCGACGAACCTGTACCACGGAATGGCGTCGACAACCGGGACAAGGGGCAATCGGGGACAAGGGATAAACGAAAGGGGGTTGCTAGTTTCTCTCTCAGGATGCTAGTCGGTTGCGCACAACGCGCGATGCGTTCGCCTAACACGGCACACGGCTCATCCTCGAGATGTTATTGCACGACGAAAGAGGCACGTCCTGCTGTATGCAAATTATTTCGAGCGGTAAATTAAACAGCTGAAAACCGGCACGTAAATAAGTCGACTGCGTCAACGAAACTCGTTGCCTCTTTCTTGCGTGCACGCGTTACCTCACCTCGCCTCGCCTCGCCTCGACTACCAACATAAATCATCGCGTACGAGTGGATTCTGATTGCGAGAAACAGCGCGCCGATATTCCGGATGTATTCTCGGAAATGAGTTTTTCGGCCTGGTATTGTTTCGTCGACGAGCCAAGACCACGGGCCACCATCATCCGGAAGAAAAACTCCACCATCGATATCAAACGCTAGTTTTATGGTCGTTGCAAAGTCGCTCGTTTTCTTCTTCTTCGTAGATTATTTACGTATTCTAGTGAAGATATAATTTAATCGTACGTATTCCAGAGATAAAACGGAAAGCTCCTGTGAAGCGATTAATAACGGTAAAATACACTACGCTTGCTTATTTCTTGAGAAGGTATGGTTGAATTGCTGTATTACGAACAAGTTAAACGGCAAAGATTTGGTCGCTTGTGATCGTCATATCTGCATGTAATAGAAAATTATTTGTAAGGCGGTTTAACGGATTCTTGAAAATCGATACGCGATAACGAAACTGAAATTTGTAATTGCCAAGCTCTATAAAATAATTTTGCTATTTAGCAAACTCTTCGGCTGCAGATTTCTTGATTTTCTAATTATAAACCAAATAAAGAAATACTTTTTAATGTGATAGGAAGATTGCCGACATTGATACAGTCAGTGATACCTAAATTGCAAATATATGTACTAGTACTGATACAATATATAGCAAAATGTATTATTGCCATGTTTTTGAAAAAGTAGGTAGCTACGACTTGTGATACGATGATTTCATAATAAGATAGCAAGTGTTATTTCCAGTTCGTTTCACTTAATGTTACTACAAATCGATCATAATGCCAAGATTGATTGTTCTGCGGAAGATGCGTTTAATAACAAACTCTTATGTTCCTCGCACGCAATCTACTTTCCCCACAGACCTATTCAACTCATTTAAACCCCGTAACAGTCCGTGCCGCCCAGAATTAGACTCCATCAATTAAAGCATTATTCTCCATGCAAAACTTTTCCTCCCTAGTGTAATCTCTTCTGCGTAAAACACGAAATGACTGCTATCCATTCTCCGAACGGCATTTCCACTTTCCGCGGTAACACGGTTCCACACATAGCTCCCTCTAATCCTAATTTATTCTCCTTTGCTCCTGTTATGAAACTTGCTGTAAAAAAGAAAAGGGCTGAGTTGGAGGATTTTCTCTTCTAATTGACGCATTAGATCCCTGCTTTGCTTTGTAGCAATCTTAGCTTTCGACTTTTTCTTCCAAGATTATTCTCAATCTCCGTTAATAACGAAGACTGTTGTTAATTACAATCGTGCATTCGCAATTTTATTTAGAGACCAATTGGAGATAAATTTTTATCAATGTAACAAACGATTGTCTATTCTCCGATATTACATCGTTTTGATTGCGTATCGCGAAGTCGATAATTATGCTGGGAGATGAAGGTTTCGTTGCACGGAGCATTCCATAAACTATAAAAAAAGACGATAAAAGGGCCATAAAAAAAACCTGGGTGGAAGGGTGAAAATTTGTCCAAAGATCGACATCTTTTTGACAAAGCACGTCGCGTATACAAGTTAAAGACGATACGTCGATAGTATCGAAAGATTGCCCTTTTTTATCGTACGAGACACGCGAATTATTATGCTTTTGCTGCTGATCGTACAGACGTGAATTAGTCAGAAGCCTAATCAATGGCGTGTAGCCAACATTTATTATTTTTTACCGATGTAATTTCTGTTCGTTTTCCAGACAGTTTGGTCGGTCGTCTCGCGGAAAATGCAGCCGCGGATTGCGGTCATCGTGCAAAATAAATAATCCCCGGAGTCTCTCTTCCGTTTCTCGTTCCGTTCCGCTTCGCGTGCTCCGTGTCTGTTACCTTTTTTATCGTGATACCGTCATCTCGTTACATCGTCCAGGTTTATCCTCCCTCTCTATATTCCACTTTTCCCTTTTATACGTTGCTGGATGTAATATGCTGTCTTTGAAAAGCGACGAATGAAAAGTTGTTTCCTCGTTTGCCGAGATTCTGGCGAGAAAAATACTTTGACAGCTATGGAAGAATAACAGCCTTTCGAAAGTAAAGGAACAATCGTCCATAGACCTGCGTTTCTAACCAAATAAACAGTCTATGTTGTTAGATAGCGAGAATCCCGTGACAAGAGAATCTCACGCAATCCCACCTATTCGCGGATGATACTTTTGAAATAAGAAAAAATAGAGAAACCGACGTTAATTTATTAGCGAACCGAAGGTGGCAATTAATAACACGAGATATTACCCTACGAACTCTAAAGCAAACTGCGACGAAGATTAAAGTTTAAAGACCTCGAAGATACTTTTTTTACGGACAATTTATGCCATATTTATTTAGCCGATGATGGCGTTCACTCATGCACCTTATAGCCTGTCTCGTCACCTGGTAATTCAGGAAATTTTTCCCAATAGCACAAACGGACGATCTTTACATGACAACGCTGATGCGATTTTAATACGATTTCAGTGGAAATACCGGAGATTTATCGCATAAAGTAAAACGTTTCGTTGTTTCTGTTATTTCGAGGAATAAATATCGTGCAACTTTTCGTAGGACGAAACGATTTATAGATTAAAATTTTAATTCCGATCTTAGTAGTAATTATGAACAGATAGTAAGAAACATTTTTATTGAAACTTAAACAAGTAATGTAGAAACTAGCGTGGTAATACCATATAGACTAGCGTATTAAAACACAGTGTATCGTAATTTCAATGGAGATAAGGATCGATCATATTAATAATGTGATTCGCAATTATAGCGTTAGCGGCCAATTAACCTAATAGATCCTATTACGAGCAATTATGAGAATCCGCTCTAAATTCGCTAATGTATACAACCGTAAAATGAACCGTACGAAATCAACTATCCTGTCGAAAGAAACTAAGAAAGACGGAACGAGCAAGATTTTGTGCAAGCAATGTTAGAATAAAAATTTCGTTTGTCCATTTATACGTGACATTTATTTTGCCCTACTTTCGTATTAAGTTATTAAGAGATACACGTTCCAAATGATTAAATCGAACGTATTATAAATACATGTGTGTAACGAAAGCTAAATGCTTCTGCAGCTCTTTTAAAACACATTAATAATATTTTGATTACAGCCGTAAATTAATATGGCATAAATGCTGAAGTATTCACACATGTTAAAACGAGGACACATCTAGCGACTAAATAGCAGCTATTTCACTCGACGTTGCATTTCGAAACGTTCCACTTGAAGTTCAATTAAAACGTTCATGCTCTCTTGAACTCGTGTCGAAACGAAACATTCAGGCAGCCATCATTACTATCGTATCACGATTTACGACGATGCTTTCGAGTTCTTCGAAGGAGTCATTAACGGATGAAAACTTTCGGTTGGCGTAACATTTACGAAAGGTGGCGAAACTTGCAGATCTATTTAGCGCGCATTACAGAGATGCAGCACAACGTCAGGAGCAGTAGTTGTTGCGAACTTTACTTCGCAACATCGTGTCATCCTGTTTTCCACAACGTTTCCGGAGTTTGATTATCGATACGTTGCACGCAACTTGGCATAAGAACGTTTAATTGATTTCTCATCGTACGTTGTTACTGTCAGCTAGATATCGTTGATCGTTAATTTGCAAATACGGAATAAAGCTTGCGTATTAATTCACAACTCTTGCGTATCGTCATTTACAGCCTGCACATTGTATTTAAAGATACATCTTGTACACGGATACACGTTAATTATCTCTCGTTAATGATATAATTTTAACGTTGTTCGTTAAAAAATTACATGACTCGTTTTCCCAATTTATATTTGTCTGTTAATATAAAACTGGCATAATGGTAAAAAATCACTTGCTATTTTCATTTGAAAACGCGCGATTTATTCTCGATAATCGAAGATCGAAGCAAAGTTGCTGAAAGTTCGAGAAACTAACACTTTCCCGATAATTACGGCATTTGTACTTAAAACTGAAAGCAGACGTTCGACTTATTGTTAGCTAAGTAGAGTGTCTTGAACTTTCTGCGCTTTACGAGATCCTGCAGCATAGCGGTATCCAATCGGAGTATTTTCTTCTAACACCTTCGCATTTATAAAGGATCAAGATGCTTGTCAAAGCTGATTTATTCGATGCACAAGTTCTACGCAAAGAAATCTTAAAACTTTGTTTTATTCCCTCTGTTAAAAAGGATCGATAACGATGACACAGATTTATAAGATGGAATGATATTAGATATTAAAAAAATTACTATAAACTCGAAGACTCTTACTGAGTTAGGATACCATCGCGTAAATAAAACGCGTTTATTAACGTTTAACAAAACTTTTCGACAATTTCACTTTTTCAACGATATTATAACAAACCTATTTATAGTTTATTATCTGAGAAGTCTTTGTCACTTCGAAATAGGTGATAGTCTAACTAATTGTCAGACATAACGAAGTCATCGTAAGCAAGTTTCTTGAACTTGGACTTGGATTTAAACGGACCAAACAGCTTGTCGAACTTGAACATGTTCACGCGAGTTTCTCGAGTCTCACTTGGTATCGTAACAAACAGAAACGAACCTGTCGCATTAACATTTAACTTCTTTTACCATAACCGATCTTAATATCGTACAACGTGCACTTGGTATTTTATTATCAACTATGTTCATTTATTTTTGTATATCAAATATTCTTAAATTAATTTTAATTTATATATATATATTTATTAGTTCTAATAGGGTGTCATTATTTAAAAAAAAAAGTATTTGTTTGCGATATGCATTTATCTGCTGGCGAATCGATAACTTTCAAAACTTACGCCAAGTTTTTCTACTAACACACTTGCGAAGTCTGTTGCGTGACTTTAATCAGAAAATCTGCATAAATATGCATAGCATCTCATATGTATTCAGCTCGCATTAAGAAAATCGGATATGAATATGCGTCGCTCGACGAACATTAAGTTTCTTCAACACCTTTGATTAACACGCGAACCCTTTCAATCTAACAATAATTACGGCATTAACATACGCAGGAAGAAAGAATAATTAGAGCGTTTCAACGCGTAAAAATAACGTAAAAATTGTATCGGAATTCCCACGACCAACATCGTACGTCGATTCGCATAAAGAAATTTCTCAAGATGCCTAAAATTTCCATTGTCTTCGTACTATTGAACGTCACAGATTGTTTTCAATATCTTTTCCGAACGATCCTACTGCGTTACCGATTCCCGCACAGACGCAATATCGAATATTTTAATAAAAGATGGCCCTCCTTTTCCTACATTTTCGCGATTTGAATAGCGAACACGTAACTCGCTCCGCTACTGCAAAGAAACTTCGAAACAGAGAAGAACTGACGATAGAATTCGTCGGCCAGATATAAACTTGGATATTAAACCTTTGCATTGTTTATTTTTTTCCTCATTTTTTTAATTCGTGTTCCGATTACTCGAAGATCTCCATTTATACATCACATAGAGTGACTAGAAAAAATGTATTAATTAATTAGATCCAAGTACATCAAGCTTCGTACAACTTGTACTTTCGTATTGGTACCTTTATATATTACATATGATTACAAAAATTCAATTTTGTAATTCAATTTATAATCATATTCAATTTGTAATCATATGTAATATATAAAGGTATCAATACGAAAGTACAAGTTGTACGAAACTTGATGTACTTGGATCTAATTAATTAATACAAACATTTTTTCTAGCCACTGTATGTGATGTATAAATAGAGATCTTCGAACAAAAATTCAATTTTTGTAATCATATGTAATATATAAAGGTACCAATACGTATGTAATATATAAAAATAGTACCTCCATATGATTACAAAAATTGAATTTTTATGACTACGAAAATGAAATGTGGAAACTGTTAAAAATACGTTTCGTATATTCCGCACGTTCTGCGTTTTATCTCTAAATAATCTGTAATAATCTGGGATTTTACGTTTGATATCTTGATCGTTCCAAAGTAAATACATAAATCAACGACAACACTATGATTAGCCAAACGATAAGTTCCAACGTCCGATCGATATCTCGAGTCTAAGAAACATATCCGATATGAACGATGGACAGATTCGTTCCACCAATCGAATGCCCCGAGTCCATACTATTGCCACTAGACCAATAAAACTGGAGCTGACAATCTGGCGTAGTCTCTAACAAATGGTAACAGATAACAGGTACGAAAAGGGTCACACCATCGTGAATGATAAGGCGAAACGACAGTGACGAATAGGCTTTCGCATAGTTTCGCGAGGTTTCTACGACTACAGTTCCATCGACGATGCACTCGAAGCCGCTATCATGCACCGTCCACAGCAATTCCAATAGGCGATCCATTATCTTAAGCGGCGTCAGCCCGATCGATTCGCGCCTCCGCTTTTTCCAACTTCGTTCCTCGCCTATCGGAAAATGTCTAGCCTTTTTCTCTCCGGCTCTTCATTTACACCGACCACTATATTTTTTTCGACCAGCTTACGAGATATTAACCGACATTCGCTCGTGAATATTTCGCTCTCTATGTAAATTTAAACACCCATCTCGTGACCTCTGTTCCCCTATATTACGATTAATTGTCGGCAGAAACGGCTGGCGATATCAAATTATTGAACTTTCATGAGGTTCTATCCTGAAAAGAGCGAGTATCGTTTTTAAGTAGACCAAAGGACGTGAAAATGGTGTAACGGTGGAAATTACCGAGATCCATTTGTATTATATATATGTTTCTCTCTTCTTAACCCTTAGGTTTCATTCTGTTTGTTATTTTTTCTATATTAATAGAAAGGATTAATCGATTCGATTCTTTCAGATTAAAACGAACGAGAATTTCCATTGAAACGGCTAACGATGCTGTTGCAGGTTGCGGCAGCATAGCTCCAAAATCCACGTGGGGTAAAATCGCGACCACGGGCTACGCTAGTCTGGGTATTCCTTTGACCTTGGTTTACTTATCAAGTGCCGGAGGCCTTTTATCCAGATGCGCCAGAGGTGTTTTCACTCGTGCCCTTTGTTGCTGCCTTTGTTCGAATTGTGGCTATTGTTGCTACGATGAACGAAGAATGGAGGTGAGTGCGTAAATCGTAATCGTTTCTCGAATCGAATTCTTTTATATCTCGCGGGAAAAAGGCGAGAAAAGTATCGCGGTAGATTTTCCTAAAGCGATACAGGGTCAACGTTTCACAGAGATATCACCGAAGTAAATAGAAAAGTGTCTGCCTTTTGTCAATCTTAAAAATTGCTTTGAAATTGGCGTGAATGCAGGAGAAAGAAAGGCGAATGAGAAAGAAACGGCAGCAGGAGGAACTGGCGCAGCAGCAGCAGCAATTGCAGTTGCAGGAACCCTTTTACGTTCGTGCGAACGCGTCAACGTTTACGAGCACAGTGGAAATTAAGACCAGCCCGAAGGACGAAGTGTCGAGTCTTGGCTCTGGTGACAGACCCAACGTTACTATACTCGCACCAATCAGCATTTGTCTGGGTGCAATGCTCTGCTACATTGTGGCAGGAGCTTTTACTCTGCACAAGTTAGACGGCTGGTCCTTTGTGGGTACGTGGAAAAGAGATTTCTCTTAAAAGATTTATGCTTTAGCCGCACTTTTAAAGTCGCTTCATCTATATGTATACCAGTAATGTATAATTTTATACCAGTAACGTGTAATTTACATGTATATATATATATATATATATATGAATTACACGGCTACTTTTAATTCGATGAAAAGTTTTTTGTACCGAAAAAAATCATCGAAACGAACCAATTTATTCAGATACTATTTAGATTATTCAGATTTATTCAGATTTAATTGAAAATTATGTTGTAAAAATTGTTCACCTAATTAAATTATATCCTACAAGCGTACGATCTAATATCGATATACGTAACTCGGTATTATATAACTAAAGTTGGTGTTTCGTGTTTAACTGTAGATGCGAGTTACTTCTGCTTCATGAGCCTGAGCACGATCGGGTTCGGTGATATGGTTCCCGGTTCCTATCCCCGCCAAAGCCTTTACGAGTCGAGGAATGTAACCATTTGGTTCTGTTCTTTCTACATAATGTCTGGAATGGCGCTGACTGCGATGTGCTTCAACATCCTGCACGATGAAATCGTTCACAGGCTTAGCCATCAGTCGGAGAAACAAGAACCAGTGAAAGCCAGCCCGAGTGTGGACGAACTATCGAGCGATCCTCTCACGTTAACCTCGTGACAATTTCCATCTGGCAACTTGTGCCACAGGACCGGCACCGATGACAACGATATATGTGGAACAGAACCGCCAACCAACTTGTTCACCCATGAGAACGAAATTAATATCCTAAAGGATTCTTTCAATCAGGTAGACGTCACTAGAGACTGCAAGCCAATTTTGAAACTCGAAGATCACGTTCCGCCGATTCCTGGTGTCTACATGTTGCCGAAGGTCGACGAAGAGGTTGAAGAAAACACCGAAATGTAAAACTTTGTCCTCTCGTAGTCGGACAAGTATGTTGCATAGAAATAACGAAGCAAAGGACGACCTGTTTAGATAGGTTCGTTCTCGAGAACGCTCTCGTGGAACACGACGCTGTTCGAGATTGATAGGTACCCTTAATACATCGTATATATTATAAATAGAGAGGTAATCATTCAATCACAGTGACATAGTGTGCGCTTCGACGATTGACGGGGAAATTGGATGAAACACTTTCATCGATACGACCGTCGATACCGGTTTCGAAGTTGATTTATTTCGAAAATAGTAACTCGTTATCCTCTATATATTTTTTTTCTTTCTTTTCATAAATTAACGTTTTCGTAACAGGAACTGATGCTTCGCACGTAGGAAGATCCTTTGGTTGAAAAACTTTTCCAGGTATTCGTTCGAAGAAACAGATATATCGTTAGCGATCGATGGACTGTCTTCGCGTAGAGTTGCCGGGATTTAATGTTATTCGGTGCAAACGAATATTTATGCGTACAAAGTACGACATAAATGAGGTGTCTTAAATCTTCGTCGCACACGATGGATGCGGCAATTTCAAAGAAAGTACGCGACCATGTTCGAAAACGGTTGGAATGTCGTTTCCAATATTAACGAGACGAAAGAGATTCTCAGTTTAAGACAAACGAACGAATTAACGTTATTTTCCTGTGATTTATTTCGCACTTTTTTTTCTCTAGAATAAATACGTATAATACGTGTAATTTCAAACACTGTCAATTATAAAAATTAGTATTGGATCAAAACCAATGTCGCAAATAAATATGTATTTGCGCGAGAAGTTTAACGAATTAGCAAACTTTCTTTCCGTGAAAATATGTTAAATATTAAAATACATTTTACTCGATTCGATAAACAAAGCAAGCGAAATAATGGTAACGTAAATGAGATTGGTCCAATTCGACGAGATATATAATACATATGCTTGTATATATCAAGTTTAATAAGACCAGCAATTACATTATGCGAGTTCTAAGTAAGATATCCTCGGGATATACGAAGTGTTTCCTAAATGTTCTAGGAAATTCCTAAACTTCCTGCAGACGTTCCTACGTTAATTCTGGTTTACTCTTAATGAACATTCATCCCATATTAGTAGAATGTGAAATCCGTGTTTTCGTCTAAACAGCTATCGAATATAAGAATAAACGGGAAAGAGAGGATTATTTTGCAAATACATATATCGAATAATATAAGATTGTACATATACATGCAACACCAACAGATACATACTTGTAAATATATTTGGGTTCTTTGGTCTAATAAGAAAGCAACATGGGATCAGAAATACAGTTTCTCACGTCTCTTATTCAGCAGTCTTGATAATTTCTATGATTTATTTATGACTTGGAAATGACATTCTAACTTATTATGAGATCGACTTAATATTTCTACACACCTATTTAGATAGAAATTCGTAACAGTTTTTATATTTCTGCATTTAAACGCTCATAAAGTAAACACATTCTTGTCCAACACATAATGTAACTGAATGGATTGATGCGTCTAGTCGTGTAGTGCATAATGAAACTTTCATTCATACGTCACTCTTTTATACATGTATTGCACCATCATTGATCAATTATTCATACGCTAACAATTCTTTCATAACGACACTGCCAAAATAAGTAAGTATTACCCAGCAAAAATTGATATAAAAATAAGTAAATCGTTATATATATATATACATATATCTGTAAGTATATTTTATGACAAACAGATTTTTCTAAAAGAACCGGACGATGTTTCAATGTAAGTTTAACTTTTGTACATATCTATTTTATTGTCGACTTTTACTGGAACTATTCTATATCTTTTAATATTTCGAACAATTACTTATGCGATGATTTTACAAAACCAGGTAATACTTTGAAAGATAAACGCCAATTGTTTTTAATGTACCATCGTGCGGCCATTGACTAGACGCAGAAATCATTCGAACGAAAATCATATTTGAATTCTGTGCTCAAGAACAATAACTAAAATACTGTTGCGATTAGGCACTAATTTTTAAGAGTATCGCATATAAAACTATTCACACTGTTTAATATCGGTATATTCGTGATAGAGTATGAGATTATGGAGTGCGTAATGTATAGCTGTAAATTAGCTGTAAAATATTACTCTCGTCAAGTATCGAGCAGACTCTAAAAAGGTATAAAGCACTTACAGGTTGCTCTCTTCTGCGTAAGAAAACAGTTCTTTGTACTATTGCGCGTCACAGTTACGTCACACCAGATAAGCATAATTTACATTTGTTAATTAAACTCGTTCCGTTAATATCAAAAAATGGAAGCTATCGGCATGATCGATCGCTAGAATTGTTTCCAAGATTATGAATTATTCATAACAAATAACTATTCACATATGCATGTGTCGTATGCACGTTCAAGCCCCTGAATCTCGTATGTTTTATTCAGATATTTTATTTAAATATTAAACAAAACACAACATAGCTGCGTTATAAAATCTTGTATATAACGAAATACCACTCGACGAAAGAACTGAATAATCTGGCCTGCAAAAGATCGAATCGCAACCAAACTAACGCATAGTCTGCTCTGTACCAGCGACGAATGAACCGCGTGCAGTAGCAACCTAAACGAGTGTTTTTCTGTTTCTTGTAACATATCATAAGATGTAAGAACGTTAAAAATTAAAAGTTTTTACGCTGAAAAAAGAGAGGGGAAACTGGAACGATCGACGAACAATAACGTTGAAACTACGAATTCCGAATCGTACGTTCTGGTTGCGCAACAAATAGACAAGCGAGTTTCGTAACGTTGTCTAATGACAATCGATATTATCTTGAGCAGTTGCTAGAGTTATCGTTATCACTTTGTTGGTGATTCGATAGAGAATCGTGGACGGTAGCCAAGACAAAGTTTGCTTTGGTGTTTGCACCGGAACATCCAGCCATCGATCCAACCTGGCTGACCGAGCAAACTTCCTCGCACTCGTTCCATTCATTTTGAAGGGCCACACGCGTTTCTCCAAGCTGACGCTTGGACAATTTGTTGCGGCAAACCACTTGTAACTTTTCTTCGATTCGTATGACCTTTGGATATACATATTATTGAACGTACCGATAATTTCATCTAATACTAAATATAACAAAAAAAAAGAGTAGTTGTGGAGAAAGTTAGATGGAATTAAAAATTACATCAACGAGTTCTTTTCCTTCTGTTATGTTATCGTAGAATGTTTTGATGGAATAACAATTTCTTCAACGATAAATATTGCCATCGGTGAAATCGTACACAATTACAGTTGGTTTGATAGAGAAGAAATAAAATGCGCGTAGTATTCGAAATGAAAGTTGGTAAGATGTACCAAGGAAGAATTTACAGACCAGTTTTACCCATTTGTAAATTATATAAAATTTGATACCAGAACGTAAGCAAGCACGTTTCACAAAGTATACTATGAACTTCAGTTCTAATCAAAGATATACATATACAGTTTCATACTTCGTATTAAGATTATACAACAAATATTCCACGAAGATAGCAATTTCATTAAAAAATTCCTTTCTCAAGTTTTATTGCCGTTGTTTCTTTCTGCTCTTCGAAACGTTAAAAAGAAAGAGATCTTATTTTGTTTCTTCATCTCTTTACCTTATCTCTGAGAACTAACATAAAAATTCAATTATGAAGTTTACAAGGTAATAGCTTACAAAGAGAAGCAATTTGCTTCGTGTGACGCTATCTTCAGCTTCAATGTGAATTCCCATTAGAGAAATCTCCAATTCGACTTTTCTTATTTTATAAGATTTTCCTCTTATGTGTCTCCTGATTTCACGCCCTTGCGTTCTGGTTTCTCTCCTCATTCCTCAGGGAAATATGACTCGACTCAAAGTACTCGTCGACCACCACGAAACTTTAGTACGACAGTTTGCGAGAAAAAAAAAAGAACATGTTCAACGGATTTCTGATTAATAAATCGCAGTTTCTCCATGAAGAAAGAAAGAAAGAAATGGCAGAGATTTGATGCTTTGTCGATCAATTTCACGTATTTGATACTTTTGTTACGTGCACTTAAAACGATATAATAATCAGCATTGATAATTTATTAAACATTCGAATTCAGAGTTTTCGAAAACATTCATCTGTACCATTGAATTCCATTGATGGTCATATTTAACGGTAATACTGTCAATGAGTATAAAGTCAATTACATCGCAATATATTCTCAATTAATAACAAACGAGTTTATACAAAAGGGCTCTTGAATCTCCTAGAATGGTACTTGCAAATTGCTTTGTATCTCTATACAAATGAACGAAAGTTTCTGTAAAAGCCAGTGAAATCAAAATAACAAAGGACGAAAAATATTAATTTCGTTTCTTCGATAACGATAACGTGTCGTATAGGATTATAACTAATTTGCGTATTTTCTGCGAACTAGAATTTTCAAAAGGAACACGTAATACCAAAGTACACGTTCGTCGATTGCTCAAACGAGGAATTAACTAAACCATTAGCGATAGGAAGAACATTGAAGAGTAGAAAAAAATGGGAATGGCTGATTCAATGTTCGCGTTTGTCGAATCGGCGGGATTTGCTTCTGCCGTCCTTCCGTACTAGCGAATCCTATACAAAATTGCAACGTAATTGTAATTCGAACGCAGCTAGACGTTTCTACGAGCGAAACTCGATCTTCGAAAATATCATTTAATTAATATGAAAATGTCATCAAAAATGGTAATTGGAATTAACGAACATGTCGCTAATAGAGACCCCTAAGAATCGGGCGACGTGGCTGAACTTTTCTATATTACCTTGTATATAATATTAAACGTTGTACGATATTAATACCGACAGTTAACGTTTAATGTTAGAAGAGTACTATTGAAACATTAGAATTTCTATTTTCACTCTCGATCGACTTTATCCAAATAAGAGTTGCACGTTTCTAAGCGTGAATCGCAATACGCTACACCCGAGAAATTAAGAGAACGACAAATACGATAGGAAATATCATTGCAGATTTCTCGTACACGATAATCATGATCCGAAGAAATAGTTACGTGCACTTCGTAGCAGTTTTGTATTATCTGTTCCCACCTGGAATGTAAATCTTTGTATAGTGAAACTTGCGTGTCATAATTTTTATTGGCGAAGATTAAATAAACAAATTTTGTTTATTCTCTGCCTCGCCGTGGCAGAATTGGTGATGTGTGTACGTATGATACGCGTGTATGTGTATGTGCGCATTCTCGAATAACAAATTAGCGACAATTTTATTTGATTAGCAAATTTTACATCTGAAATTAACGAAAGTCAAAGTAAAAAAGCAGCTACGTTTTCTTTGTACTATTGTTCTTCTCCAATTTATGCATTCGTTTGTGATTCTCAAAGTTTATGCATTCGTAATGATCTATTTTGTTTATTAACAAATGAGAAATGTATTCGTTCTTTACTTCTATATCACTTTTATGTTTCAGCTTTCCGATGAGACTGTTTGTAACGATGTTTCTTCGATTTTTTGAAAAGTATACATGTAAAAAGATATGAGAGGAAAGAGCGTATGCGAAGAAAGAGAAATAGAACGTGACAAACAACAGGAGAACCGAGGAGTACCATGAACCTATCGTTTGAATTGGTGTCATGCAACAAATATAAGAATCAATTAATACTTTGTAAATAGTTAAGAAATTGGACACTATGGAAGTGCATTCGTCGTCACTGTAAAATACATGAAAAAAACGAATTGCTGGATATTGTACGTCTGTATAACCGTTTGTCGGACAATGTATCTTATATTACAGAATAATAAAACAAAAAAGACTTATCAAAATCTTAATTTCCTCTTTTACATTGATTGCCCTTTTCTTCATAAAAGAACGAAAAGTTAAAATTGAAATGTTAATGCAAGCTGCCAAAATCGCGTAATACAAGAAATCCATAATAGGAATTAATTCAATCCATATAGACGTACATGTTAGACGCGTGATATACATACGTATAAATCTTTATTTTTTCTGCGCTGATAATTTACGATTTCATAATCATATACACAAACCTTTAGATCGCTGGACATGCAGAAATATTTCATTATCACGTCTATTCTGTCCTTCATCGATGACCGCAGTATCTTGTATTTATTTCTAACTGCATCAACTTCCATGTTTGGATTGAATATGCGACATTTTAGGGAATTCCGTTTATTTGAACCTGTCGCGGGACAAATAATTCATATAATTGAAATTCATATAATAAGAACTTGCCAGGAGAATTTTCTTTACTACTTACGATTTCTCATTCATATAATAGCAGTTCACGTTCAAATAAATGAATTCGATGATTGGAAGTTTCTTTGATCTTGTTTAAACGGGATAATTACTACACTCGACGAGATCGTTTGATTTTTGTCCCTAAACATCATTCCTATATTCTAGAGGGCGTAATAAAACCTCTGAATGGTCGATATTATAGAACATATGACACAATATACCGTAGTCGCACCAGAATCGATTCAGTTACTCGTCGGTAATGTAACTTCTATATTAGCCGTGGCATATCGTAGAGGGCGTAAACAGCATTGTAATCTTTTCGATGTCGGTATCTTAGAACGTGGAACAAGTCCCACATAATGTCAGATCTATATTATATTTTAGTCAATGGTTAAATGTAATGGTTAAATGGTTAAATGATTTTACAATTAAAATAATTTTCTTAACAACCGACAGTCGTTTAATCTTGTCCTGTATATATACTTACTATTTCGAAATCTATTATTTTTCTTTAACAATACTATGTAATATCTTTCAGTGACACTAATTTAGAAAACATAATATTACATAATTCTATTTATTTTCTATTTACTTACATAGTTCTGTTTATTTATTTATGAAACGAATTTAATTATGTGACTTTACTTACTGATTATTTTGTGATTAATTACTGTAACGAACTTATTAAATGGATCAAAACATAGTAATTAGTAATCATCAATTAATGAATATAAATTATATAAATAAATAGTAACTAAAATCTGATATGAAATATTTATTTACAATAATTTAATTGTATAAAAATCTCGAAAATCTAATATTTCTATTGTTATGCCTCCTATAAATATAATAAAATAACTTAAATGTACATATATTTCTACAGGAAGAATTCATTGATATTTAAAATCATGCACATAAATCCGATTAGGATTCAAGATCAAAAACGGAGAGAAAATTAAAAACACACAGAAAAAATATATTTGTTTCCTTGATAAATGTAGTGTCATATGTACAATGCCATTATTGATTATATAAATTAGTCTTGGTGTTGTCTTCATTTTGTTTGTTTCTGAACAGTACTATTCTGGAGTTTTCCACTGTTTTTTTCTTTTGTAATTTCATGTATTTGTATTTTAAAATATCAACTTTAAATTCTACTTTAACAATTCCTTTACCCAAATTGAATAATTCAAAACGAATTGCTCTTCATCCAATAAACAATGGACTTGTTATAAACTTGATTGAGCATATAAAGGAATAGGAATGGGAGACTGCTTTTACTTAATGATCATGACAATGTAATGATGCATATTTAGGTGATACCATGACATCTACCACTCCTTTTTATGCTCATCCATTGATACGCCTCCAGGACCTAAAGATACTATCATTAAAAGGCCACCAATCACTGATAATGTCTGTAAAAATCGAGATATATATTTAACACTTTTAATTGATGACATTGATAAAGGTAACGATGGTTGAATTTTACCTGGAAAAAGTCGTATTTAAGGAAGTCCCTAAGAGCCTTATACTCTGGAATGGTCCACCATGCATTATGATAAAGGTTCAGTGCAGATAATATTAAGACAAGTAACAATGCACTGAGTTTGGTTTTATATCCAATAGTGACTAATACCATCAAACTGCTTCCAAGAATATCTTGCATGATTTGGAGGAATGATATTTCGAAGCGAATTAGCGTGGTAAACATAAATGCTAATAAAATTCTACCAGCTAATTGCAAGAGATTTTTAGGTTTATTATCTCCAAGACTTGGTACACCAGCAAATAATGACCTTCCTTCTACTCTTGATTCAGCCAGAACCAGAAGAAGTGCACCTATCAATGCTAAGTTTCTAAATAGAAATGTTACATCCCACAAAATATTGTAAGCCAGTGTCTGGAGAACTACTATGAAAAACAAGATTCCACAAGCAATGCTGACTTTCCATCTTCCAATAACCATGACACAACCACCAAGTTGTCCAATTAAATTAATGAAGACAAACATTGTAGCTAAGAAAGTACCACAATGCCAACTGTTGTTCATAAATTCTTTCTGTTCTGACCATTGAAACCACATTCTCAATCCATCTTCCAAAAATGTGGCTATAAGACATAATCTTGCAAGAGTTGGCAGTATATGCTTTCCATTGCGAATTACCTATTGTTAGAAAAGAATAATACATGGATAAATAATTCATACTTAAACATAGTGATATATGTATATCTTGAAATCTTTTATTTCTCGTTAGTATTTTACATATTTGTCAATATTGCATAAAGCAAACTAAATAAATTTATACAGAATAAACAAATATTTCTTACAGATTTAATGTTATTAACAAAAGTATCATATAAATAGAAAAATGAAGTAAGGTTAAAAATTAATGTTCTAGATAACTTTTAATCTTTATTATCTCAATTTATTTAAACTAAACTGTTCACCTAATTAAAACCGGTGAAAGCAATGGAATTCGTAACGGATACATACATATATCCTCATAAATCCTGATGCATAACCTTTAATTTTGTAAGATAAAGACAACAATGTAGGAAAGTTTACAGTATTCAGCAATATTAGAAAGACTTTATATTAACAAATAATCAAGAATAAAAAAAATGTAAATTAAAATATGTGAATGTACATAAGAATCGTGTCACGATGACGTTGACAGGAGTACATCTGTCCTCCTACAGGATTTCTATGGGTGTTCTATTACGAGTTCCTTTGCAATAGCAGACTTATTCGTAAGAGAGAAATAAATCAAGCACGATGGCCTGTAAATTCACCTGATCTGCGATTTCTTCCGCTTTTGAGATCACCTCCTGCGAGATCAGCATCTTGTTTTATTTAAAAATCAAAAAAGTACCCATACACTTACATATACACACGTGCGCGCACGCAAGTGATACCGATAGAAACGACTAGACGAAGACAGAGAAGAAGAGGGAGAGACAGAGAAAATCAGAGAAACACGGAACAACTAGGCTTACTGCTCTACACGACTATATAAGCGGTATTCTCACAACTCTTCAGAATGATGTGGAGATCGAAGTCGCGTCACTTCCGGCATACGTGGTCGGACAATACATTCCGTAATGCTTTTGAAAGTACAAAAATCAATTACTTAAATTATATTTATTTTTGATTTTCTGAAAGTTACCTGTTATTACTTTCCATCATTTTCTAATGTTATTCTTTTCTTTTAAAAACCATTAAATTTTAATGATATTTGTTACGTATTTTGAATACTTATACCACTATTGATGACATAACCATCTGATATTAAGAATATTACTAAATAAATAAATTTTGATGATATAAGTCAATGAAATCAAACTACAGAATTTGTTTGTACTAATAATACGATTGGTTGTAAAATGTTCTTTTATTTTTATGTTTCTATCGCGATTGAACAATTTTGTTTATCATACATAATTGTGATTGTTTAGAATTAAATATTTTATATATTATAATAAAAAATTCGCGCCCACTTTTAAGCTGAAGGTACAATTCTGTTGATATACTCCATTTTTATTGAGATGTATATATAAACTAAAATAGTGCGTATGTATATTAACCTGTATATCTTTAAAATATGGTATATTTTTCGAATGTATGTAAAATGTTTATAAAAAATATGCATATATCGTTTTCCAAATTATCCAGCATTAAGAAGCCATCATAAAGATTCCATTGAAGAAATTATAATTTTTTATAGATTACAAAGGTTAAAAATATTAATTGCATTTTTATGTACAATGTTTAGATCGTAATTGTTTGATTTTGCTAATTAGGTATAGTGTTTTTTTAACCATGAAATCAAATTTGTATGCACTGTGAAAAGAAGTTTCAATTTAGAACTGAACCATGTGAATATGCTACCGAAGCGCCATCGTAATCATGCGTTGACAACTGGAACTAGTGCATAGACCTTTGTGAATGTAGGATATGTTTTTTGTTGTGTTATGTTGTGTAAAAGTAAAAAAATAAATTTAAGATATATCAAAATGGATGAAAGATGTGTAACATTATTCAAGAATTAAAATTCGAATGATATCGGAACATATTGTGTCTGATACCAATAATATTTTACATCGTAAAAAGAAAATAAAATTTTTTATAAAACATGTTACTGTTACGATTTATTTTTCGTATTATTCAAATAACATTTATAGAACTAGTTTCATAATCAGAAATACTGCAATTATTTACAATACGTTTAAGCGAGGTAATAAAAAATATAATTTTCACTTAGAGCATGTTGTAAATAGATTTTGGATATTCCACGTTCTTTTCACACAAGGACAACTATTGGTACCTCTAGGGAAGTTATATTTTATTTAAGTTATTACTTTTTATGAGAATTTTTGTTCAGAAATTTTATATCAATTTAATCTTCTATATCATACATATTGTATCATAATTAACAAAATAAATTAATTGCCATTAAAGATGCATGCCGTAGCTGTATTCTTTATTACAGAGTGATCAGCATGGCACAGAAAGAAACTACTAATCTAATTAGAGAAGATTTTGATGCTGGCCCATCGAGCTATGATGAAATTATT
Organism: Bombus terrestris; assembly: GCF_910591885.1. Classification (NCBI taxonomy): domain Eukaryota; kingdom Metazoa; phylum Arthropoda; class Insecta; order Hymenoptera; family Apidae; genus Bombus; species Bombus terrestris. The sequence continues at coordinate 5,799,383 of NC_063271.1, read as the reverse complement.
CCTGGTTTGTTCCTTGGGAATCTTACAGCTGCTACAGATATTGAATGGTTAAAGGAAACTAAAATAAATTATATACTCACAGTAGATTCATGTCCGCTTCCAAGAAAAATCCAAGGACTTCTACCAAATTTGACTGTAAAATACATACAAGTTACTGATATGCCACGCGAAGATCTTTTAACTCACTTTGAAGATTCTTATGAGTTTATAGATCATTCTCTACAGCAGAATGAAAAAATTTTGGTACACTGCTATTTTGGTATTTCTAGATCAGCTACAATCGTTATTGCATATTTAATGAAAAAATATAAGAAAAGTTTCTACGATGCGTTTGAAGCTGTAAAAGAAAAGAGACGCTTTGTGGGACCCAACGCTGGTTTTTTAGCACAGTTGAAACTTTATGAAGAAATGGGTTTTGGAGTAGATAATACTAACGTACAATTTAAAATGTATAAATTACAAATTGCAGGTGATAAGATGCGGAAGGCAAAAATTTTACCACAAAATTGTGCAGATTTGATAAAATCAGATCCAGCTCTTGCTACTGTACATCCAGAGCCAACAGTGTATCGCTGTAAAAAGTGTAGAAGAATCATAGCAAGTGCTAGCAATATTTTGCCACATATGCCAAACGAAAGACAAATCTGGAGACATATAAGTACAAGAAAAACGTCGCGCGAATTGTTGGAACCGCTACAGAAACGAGAGCAGCAACCTACAGAATTTTGTACAAAAATATTGTTTGTGGAGCCACTAGCTTGGATGCCCGATATAACGCACAATGTCGAGGGGAAATTGAATTGTCCAAAATGTAATACAAAACTAGGCTCTTTTAGTTGGATAGCGGGTAGTCAATGTCCATGTGGCAGCAAAATAGCACCTGCATTTTATTTGGTTCCTTCAAAAGTAGATTGGAGTAATGCTGTGCAAAATGTACAAGTAACTGTATAGTACTAAACTGTATCTCTATAATTAAGATCTTTTGGACGGATGACTAGCATGTAATAACTAATATATAAGAAGAAATTTTTGGAATCTTTTTACGTGGTTCTAGCTCGATTAACGTTATAACTAATATACGTGTGACCAATGTACTTAGGAAATTTATATTCTAATTTTGTGCCAATGTTCTTACATTATATGTGAACATATTCGTTTTACGACTATAACTTTACATATTTCTTGCCGCAACGAGTACACGACCCGTTCTTCCACAGAAAAAGATCGATCATTGTATTTATACATCTTGCTTTTTTCTATGATTAACATACATAATATAATAACTTTGTAGACTAACATATAACATTTCCTGTATAGATGTCTTGTATTAAGCAGATAATACATATATGATTTTTATTATTTATTAAGCTATTTCAGTTCTACAAAATAACGTTTCGAGTTATTTCCATTACCCTGTATTTCGTGCTTAAATCCTAATTTCTATGCAACCATGTTCGATCTGTTGGTCCTTTATATTATATCATCTTCTTTTTCTTACATTGACTTAAACGACGCCGTTAAAATCTTTGGTACTTTATAAATCGCTATCACTTGAAATTTAAAAAGGGATATTATTATGCAAAGAGAGAGTAGGAGAGAGAAAACTACATGCTTGCGTGCATGGCAGAATACGCGGTTCCGTATGGATGTGCTCTGAATCGTAACGCGTTTAAACTGCTCATCGTAGATCCTTCGAGTCCTCCATGAATTTCTGTTTGATGATACGGAGGAAGATTGACATTTCCTAAATTTCCATTGATAAATCCATGGCAGGTAGAAGCTTGCATAGAGGTATAGTGTTGCGACGATCTCCAGTATTCGCTGTAGGGATACTGCGCTACCTGAGAAGTTTGTAGAGTATCCGAGTTGTTTTCCTGCGTGTGCGTTATTCTGATAGGTCGTAAAGGTAAAGTGGTTTCCACTTCTCTGTTCGAGGAAACGCCTCGGTTAATAGCAGAACTCCTTTCGTTTCGGCGAAACTTGGCGCGTCTATTTTGAAACCATACCTATGAGTAAAATTTCCAAATGTTCAGTTTCGCGAGAGTATTTATACTAGTAAAAATATTTTGCTTCGCCGAGATCGAAGAAAATCGCGTCTATTTGAGATCGTCGATGTTCATATCTTGAAACAGATAGAGGCAACGTTTTTACGAAAATATTTTAATTAAAGGCCATGAAACGAAAATATCATTGTGGTAAGCCGTAATTGTCGAACGAAGAGAAAAAAGAGAAGAAGAAACGAACGGACATAAGAAGGGATGCGGCAAGTGAAGACGGGACAGCGTGACGGCTCCTGGCAACCGTACAGTCCACGGCAGACAGACGAATGGACAGACATCAGCGGGGGACGAGGGACGTAGCAGCAGCACCAGTAGTGGATGGATCGACTCGTGTAAACGAAAAGTGTGCTTTCTGCACAACCGTGTAAGAGTCACCACACACGTGCTAGATACGCGACGTATCGTACAGCATACGGTACAGCATACGTCGTATGCCAAGCACAGATGCCGCTGGAACGACGCAACTATCCTGCCAAGCTAATCATAGCTCCTTGCCCCTGACAACCTGTCTCCTCTGATTTTCTGCTTAGCTATCCGCGGCGACCTCCATCCTCTTTCCTTCCTTTTTTTCACTTTTTCTTCTTCTCTTTCCTATACCTCCGTCTGCCTGTCTGCCTTCCTTCTAACGTTGCCCACCATAATCCCAAGAAACATGTGTGAACTTGGCCCACCAAGCGATACGATACTTTTTCTCCTTTACATGCTACCACGATACTTTTTCTCTTCCACAAAGCAAAAATCATCATCGAATGCCTCTACCGTACTTGAAAATACGTCTTTCTTTTCTTATTCCATTCAGTTTTTTTTCTTACTTTCAAGTTCAAAGATGCTGTTGCCATTACCTGCACTCTGGCTTCCGATAGAGATACACGCGTTGCAAGTTCTTCTCGAACGAAAGCATCCGGATAATGCGTCCTTTCGAACACCCTTTCTAACGCGGCTAATTGTTGCGCCGAGAATGTTGTCCTACTCCTTCTGGGTCGCCTACACGTAGGTGTCGTGGAACTTTCGTTGCACTCTGTAAAATATAAACGTATCATTTGCCACAATCACTTTATCGCAATGAATTCATTTGCAATTCGCCGACCAAACTGTTACACCGATTGCCTAAATTGTTATTTGCACGGAGTTACTTGGAAGAAAGTGAAAATTCGAGTGAAATATTTCAAGATGCTGTCCGCGATAGGGAAGTAACGCTTCTAAAAAGGAAAAAGAGCAAAGAAGAGAAGCAGCACAGGCGCGGCTATTCTTGAATGACTTCACTGTACTTGAGCATTCATCAAAGCGGTATAATCTGAACAGCATGACTGGAAATGCGTGATTTCGATGGAATCAAGCTCATCGTGGATCGTGGATTAAACGTGAAAACTCGTCATGCGTGTACACGCGGGCCTGTCTCTCAGCGAAACGCGCGATCACGAATCGCGTTTAATTTTCTACGTTCCGTTACATAAGCGTTTGTACGAATCCTAACGTCTCGATCGCGAATACCCTGGATTCTTACCTAACGAATTAGTTGGTGTCGACAGTAGGCGCGAGACCGTGAAATCTTGCGGAGTATGAGGATTCGTCATTTGTGAAACTATCACGCTGTTGTTTTCTTCTTGTCCCGAATTTGCACACAACATTGTTCCTTTTCGTTTAAGAAATAAACCTCTTTAATCGAATAGCGATGACCGAACGAATCGAATCGAATGGATAAATTATGAAATTCGATTATTGCACAAATATATTTCTTATTCTTAAAATTGAGTACTTGAAGATGTTGAAGTAAATACGAGATAATGTCGTCAATGAGTTACTTAAAACATTGTTAAATAACATTTCCTGCTCCCTAATTTTCAGTTTAGAAACAAATGTTTTATGAATTAATCAGGCGGTTCATTCAAGACGTAACAACTATTTATGAACGCCGAAGACGAATGCGTAGTTTTTTCCTGAAAATCTTGGTCGAAGCGTGGCAGAGTAATTAAGGCTCATGCCACGTGCCAATCGGCTCAACGTGATTCCAATGTGTTTGGAGAACTTTTCCAACAAATATTACGCTCCTTTATCGTTGCCCTATTCGATTTGAATGTTTTAATCAATTAAAATATCAGAATAACGAACAACGATATTTTCAATATTGTAACACTAACATTAACATTTCTTAGATGCTTTTCACAATGAAAATTTTCGTAGTGAATTTTTATCGAGTATATTATCAACGGCTGCGATCATGGTCGTTACGCTCAATTATAATTCGTTTCAGTTTCTGCGGGTCTTGCAAGAAGGGGTAACTCAGGTCGAGACGCGTATACCTGTACCTTTCTTTTCTCTTTTGCATCGAATGCCAACTAGGGATATGTAAATTAGATAAAATAAAAACGAACCGTATACTGCTCCAATTACCGTATTATACGAACATCAAATTCCTCCTGGTAGGATTCGCACTTACTTCAAATCGATTCTTTATGCTAACAGTATATAATAAATGTACATTTTGTCACTCGTTGCTTGGCGATGAAAGCGTTTCGCTGTAGGTCTATAAATCAATCGCTCTTTTGGACGTTTTACGATCTTCTGACATTAATCGTCGATCATTTGAATAGCAAGGAAAATCTCTCGTGAGCGCAAAGGCTCGGATGAATCTATAAGCGTGTATTATATCCAATACAATATCTAACAAGCGTGTCTGATTTAACGAATTGTAAAAACTGTTCTATTTCAATCCTCTCGAATAAAATTCGCAGTAACTGTCATTGTACGGATAGATGATAGTATCCAAGAAAGTCTTCGTCACGAGCACTCTGTACGGACAAGATCGTTTTGAACGAACGTTCTCGACGATAAGATTCGTTTCCAACGACGATGTTGCCAAAAGATTAACGTTGTCCCGTACGTAAACGAAAATATACGTATACATGCGATGATCACCCACTATAAAATTGCGAAGCGTGTTGGATCGCGGTAACGTTTCGTACAAGTTCGAGCGTTGGTTTCATCCGAATCACGCGTAAATCACAACTAGCCGATCGACTTTGCCGGAAGATCGTTTCGTGAAACCGTGAAACGAAGCCATCGTATTAGTTGATGCGGCGAGATGCCAACTGACTTGGCCGAGTTAAAACGTACTTGAAGATCCTCCTCAGCCTCTTCATTTGTCTTTCCTCTTCGTTCATTCTCCTCCCGCCCTCTTGCGTGCCCCTCGTTCTGTCACTCCTTCCTCTTCTCTCATTTCGCATCTCGTTCTTCCTTTTACGCAGGGAGACACGCACGCAGGAGAGGAGTGAAATAGAGAATTTTAAGAGTAGGTGGAGATTTCCTCGGCAAGCTCCACCTTCATTAGATGCTCATTGGTTTCTAAACGGTAGCACGGCTTTCCGATGTTTTCTGGATGCAACCCCTGGCAATTTAAAAGTACGTACGCGTGCGTTATCTGTTATCCAGAAGTTTTGCCATCGTCGAAACGAGAATTTTATTTTCTAAAAACTGGCAATGAATCTCGTTGCAAGTTCTCGCAATGAATTTGCGAAAGGAACGAACCATTCCCGATTCGTTTGCATCGAATCACATCGGTCGATTAAATTCTATAAATTGATCGATAAATATATGGCGACACATAGTATAAGCGCGACGGTTTGATATTGCAAGAAGAGAGAATAAGCAAGAGGCGCCGGCGTCATGATGGTTTCGATTTTCAGGGACACGCTAAACCACGCTTCTTTATGCGCCGGAACATTGGTCTTGTTCATAGCCGCGGCTTGACTCTCGTTACACAAGGGTGTCGAGTAACAATTTCGCCCTAACGCGAGTCCCCGATCCTTCCCCTTATTCCTGACTTTCTTCTACTTTCTTTGAAAGTAACAATTTCTTGCTCTCTACTCCTGATTCGAATTAACCGAATTACCAAGCTTTTTCATCTTTGCGTAACGGCTACTCGCCGAAGAAACGGGTATCTCCAATTTTATTATGATTCTTCTTTTTGTTGTATTTTTACAACATTCATAAAAATGATATAACAGTCTGCATTCTTTTGACGTTCGAACCGCCGACGGCAACCGCGTCGTAACAGCGGAGTATCGTGAAAATCGCGGGACTAATCGCAGAACTCGAGCTATTGGTTATTGGAGAATTCAATGGACAAGAAGGGGAAGAATTCGAGAAGAAAAGACAGCACAGCTTTATCGAGAAAATGCCGCGAAAATCAATGAAAGAGTGTTGCAGTACGAAGTGGCGACAGCTGACCGCGTTATATCTATACCTCGACGTAGAACGAGCGTTCCCGGCTCTCAGCAACAATTATATTCCCGGCGATTTTATTTATACGAAGCTTTTACGAGCGCAGTCATTCTTGCTGTCAACCGTGCTGGTCCAATAAAACGCGACCGTGCATCCGTTCTTTCGCTACCCACTTTCGACGTTCGCTTAGACCGAACTATTTCCCTCGAAATAAACGGCAAACCACATTATGCGTCGCGTTCGCGAATTCAACGATTTGATTCAACGATACTCGTTTTACAAGGTGGAGATCGCGCGATATTTAAAAGTATGCTCGCGATTCTCGAATCGTCGACTGCAGCTAAATCAAAAAGTATTCGACGTCTCGTAGTCGGAATGAAAAAGAATAAAAAAGAAAAAAAGAGAGGGAGGGAAACGAAGGAATCTCACGAGTCAGGAGACCGGCAATAAAATAGTCAGAGGTTCGTTTTTGGTGTTCCAGTCGCGATGAGACGGACGGGTGCGTCGCGACGCGGTGACACGTACACGTCGCACGTCGCGCGACGCCTAAGGAAAATTATGAGCCAAGCCTGGACACTTCACCGCGCCTTTGTCATCCTCTTTATCTTCACGAGACTACCCGCGACTACGACACACGGTAACTCCTCTCTCTCCTTTGTTCTCTTTCATTCTCACCCCTTTTCGTTTTCTTCCCTCTTCTTCTTTTTCTATGCCCGCAAACCAGCAACCGCGATGGAGTTTACAAATCCACGAAAGAATTTGAAATTCTTCACGACGCACTTTTCTGGTATTTTCGTAATGCGATGCGCGACGATGAACGACTCGAGAAATCCGTCTCTTGGATGCAAACAATTTCTGCTAAGATTTCGACAAGCAATGCTCCGCGCAACTAAATATACAGGCTATGCTTGTTTGCGTATTTGAGAACAAATTCGATGTTAGAAAATCCTATGATCAATCCAGTTCTATTAGAAACGCGTGGATTTTCGGAGATCGTAAGAGATCTCGGCATGCGTCAAGACGGATAAGTGTCCGACGTTGTGTAACGCAAAGAGGGGAAATCACAGATGCAGTTTTGACCACCGTGACAGTGATCGTTGCTTGACAACTCCCAAAATAGCTTCCATATGTGTACTTTGGAGAAATAGTCTTCACGGTATTTTCCATATATTTCCATATTCTTGGTTGCCCTTTCTTTTTTCACGGCCCGCCGTGCAACAATTATGTCGCCTGGCACTTGCACCATGCGATCAACTTCTTCGTATCTACGTAAGTTTCTTGACACATATGTTACGTAAACGATTTCGAACACGATGAGAATATGAAATTGGCTCGACTTCCCGTTGTATAAGAGTGCAACGCGTACTTCGCGTTATTCTATATTATATTTTCGACTTTCTTTCTCCCTTGACTTTTGATCGTCCACGAACATAATTGTCGATTTTTTTCATGTTTCTTCTTCGCTTACTCCACGTGTTTCGTGTTTGTCACTATTTTAAACTCGCTTCTGTAAGTTCACAAGCTTTGTTCTAAAGCGTATTTCGAATACCTACGTATCACGAATTTCCAAGCCCCCTCGGGTTTACCGAAGTTCTGGAAATTTTCATAATCGCGACCAGCGACTGTAATTCATCCGTGTTCGCGAGAATCCGTTTCGCTTAGGTCATTTCTAAAGCGATTTTTATCCCACGGGTAGAAAACTCGTGAATTTACGATAATCACCTGACGACCAACTTTCAACTTCCGAATTCTTCTTTGAAATTTGCCTCTCGTCGGCCGAGTACGAGTGTCGAAGGGTGACACTTAACGTCCCGTGACGCCTTAAATCTACCTATAGAAGGAGATTCTCGTCTGGTAGCGAAGAGAGGACAAGCAACTCGTCGCAAACCACGGAAAGCAAAAACGTTGCGATAGTGGTCATCGGGCACCGTGAAGGCATTCGATTAACAGCAATGAAAAGAGATTTGGGGGTCTGCGAGACGGATTTCTTGACTAAGCGACGGTTACGTTCTCATCGGACGAGACGACGACTGTCACGGTATTTGCGGTCAGGTTGCCACGAAATTGCCAACGGAGTCGAAAGGGAAAGTGTATAACACGATAACGACGAATGTTTCAAAGGAAAACGAGAAAGACTCGAACGTGGTCTGTCGGAGGAAGAAACATATCATGCTTCGGTTTCTTCGGTTCGTTCGAGCAATTACAAGGGTCGTGCGTCATTCTCGCCAATTAGGCGGAGGAAGCGTCGACGATGCAGTGGAAAAGCCGCTGTTTCAACGTTTACTCTCTTTTCTTCTCCCTCTACCGATTTTCTTGCTCGCTCCTCTGACGACTGGAAGCAGATAATTTTACTCGTGCTACCCCCTGGTCCGAGATCTGTCATCGGTTATGTTTCTCTATGCGGAGACAACCCGCCGTTTCTGCTTTTCTTCTTCTTCGAGCGTCATCGAGCTTTTATTATTCTGCCTTATAGACGATAATTGTCAATGGATGAAAAACGTGAACGACGTAAAAATATAAGACCTGCGATTCAAAGTAAAAGCATCAACGACGCTTAGATGCGCCAACGACCATACATCGCTAAAGGCTACTTCTGGACCGACGAAACGTTGAAAGCAGAACGCATCGGCGCTTTGCTTAAACGTAAAGGGTTAACATTTCGTGGAACGAAGGAAACGTCATTCTGGCTGGGCAACCGGCGTTCATCCGCGGCGGCACTGGGAGGCACGAAAATCCCCCTTTGGTTAACAGAGCGTGATCCCCATTACCCGTCGTGCCACCCGCTCCATCGCCATGCCACCGGTCACAAGTAAATTACGCATTCATGCTATTCCAAGTTGGATTACATTGCTCATTGTAATGTATGTCAAGGGTTGACCATCTCGACTGACGCAGGAGGGGGTGACTGTGCCTGGAACAACGCAAGGGTCAACGTGGTGGTTAGCAGACCCCTCTGGACTTCGGTCTGCCTATCTAATTACACCTTCTTATCATTAGCGTTTATCCTGTCAACGTTATTATAATTACGTAACTGCGAATTTATTATTCATGACGGAACGTTGACAGTTACCGTGTGTACAAGATAGACGCATGGGGTAATTTCAAGGATAATAGCCAGGCCAGCGATGAAAAGAATTCGTCGGCAAAAGTTGTGACGATCGTCGGGCCGCGAATCTTCGTCAGCGGGTTTTCTATCTTTTCAGTTTTACCTCGAAATTTCACACGTTCGACGAATCAAGATGAACCACTGCTTTTTCTCCTGCCATATTTTCATATTATGAGGCAATATTTTCATTCTTTTTGATATTTATTTGGACCGTGAGACTCAATCGATTACTCGTCGCCCAACGTTTGGTAATACAGCGCCATATGGCGCAACTGAGCGAGATGTTGCGAAATCATTGCCCTTAATTTTTTGGACATAATCGATTGCGAGCGCGCATTCAATGGATAATGGAAGACCGATCGGAGTTAGCTTTTTCAATGCAGTCACTGGTTTCGTTTCGTTACGGTACTCCGATCGAATAAATTACTCTCTGGTGACTGGTGTATTTTTTCTGAATCCAAGCGCGTTGCTTTCGAGCGTGATAGCGAACGATAATGACACAAAGTTTCTCGATGATTCGAACGAACGCGTGCGAGATAACGGTAAAACGACGGTTCGACGTGTTACAACCTAAGTCTTCGTTAACGTTAGATCTATGAGGCGTTTGCCAACTTTCCATCGCTGCGACGGGTTTACGAACTCGTACGAAGCTCGTCGTAAATTCTAATTACAAAGAGATTCCTTGAATCTCGATCCAGCTGTTCCTAGGATTTGCTTGGTTTTCAGAATTTCGAAGGGAGGAAGAAAGCAGAGGAGATAGAGATGAAAGAAAATGGTAACACGTACGACTTTATGTACGGGGATAATACGATACAATGACGATGAATAGCCAAATCGACAATGACAGGTTTGATTCAAGAATAAGGGCTCATTATCGCGTTTTGGCTCCTTCTACATGTCGGATCTCCCGCGGTGAGCGTCAACTATTTTTCGACCTGCCCTTTCATACGTTTCCTTCCTTCTCCCAAACAACTTTCCTGTCCCTGATTGCTTACCAGTAAATTTTTCTTGTGATTTACGCGCAGCGGGTTCGTGACGTCTATTTAATCATCTCTAACTAGAAGAAAAAAAACTTGACAAATTGGGTAATACTTACGTTAATCTCACGCGATAACGACGCTTCCCTACGACCTGTTTTCCCATACACGCGTCCTTCGATCAGCCTTTCTTGATCATGTGGTTATTCTATTGCCATCACTGAACTCTTGCCAGTAACCCAGTTGAGATGAAATTTATGGTCAATCCTACAACATCCTCTTAAACGGTGATTATAATTCTATATCGCGTGAGCTGGAATCTCCTCATCTTGCGTACATTCTATCTACAAAGTCTAGAATATATAGAATGTTTATTTCTTAAGAGCAGAAGTTTATATTCTCACAAAACTTGGAAATACAACACGACAGAAATTGCGAGAGGTTCGTTCATCCTTTTGCACGACAAGGTTCTTATATAGTTTCGTTTGGTGGCAAGACGAGAGGAACCCGTGAGGAACCGTAATATCTGTTGGCGGTACAATCAAATGATTTTGTTGTTCTTGTTTGTTGGAGAGGTGATACGGTTCGCGGCGCTTCTCCCGGTTGCATTTTATTTTCGTAACGGAAGCAGAATCCTCGTGTTCGTAAGTCGAGAGAGATGCTCCCATGGGAGAGTTAGCTTTGCTAACCGTCTCCTTCGATATATCCCGTGGCAGGGAGAAAAAGAGAGAGAGAGAAAGAGACCCGCACGTGTGCTACTCGACTAGCCAGATTTTTTCTATCTTTTCCACGAATTAACTTTACTTAAAATGGCGAAACGAATATCGAGCAGGCAATATATAACAGTAAATAGTTTTAAATGGAAATATTATATAAGAATTACAGGGATATAATAAGATGAAAGATAAGGAAAGATAGGATGAACGTAGTATGATTTCAAATGCACCTGTTACTAATGCTGTATGCATTTTCGCTTTCAAAGATACACGTACTATTTCCCAGATCATTTTCGAAAATTGGCCTCATAGATTGACTTTGAATAGGTTCTTTCTTGCTCAACCCTTTGATCGCGAACGAGGTCCAGACTCTCGAGGAACATGAAAAGCACGAAGAGGGGTCGATAATATCTTCACAACTGGGACAGTATTTGAAAACAACCCCCATGAACGAGCTCTCGAGTCTCTTCAGGAAACCCTACTGCTTTTGTGACTACCGGGATGTACAGAACCGTTTCATAGACAAATTCTTTCTGCGAAATCAGGGTTCGCGGATATTAAAGGGGTTGACGAAACGTTTGAACCCTGTTCGAACGATCATCGAGACATCCCTTGCGACCAACTGAAAAACGATTCCTCATGTTCCGATCAAATTTCCGAGACAATTTTTATATTAATGGCAACACGGTGACATTTAACGCGCAAGCATAATCTGCCATGCGATCTTGATTATTCTATCAATATCTCCGCTGACAGATCAAAATTTTTCATATTTCCTTAATATAATTCCCGATACAAAATTCATATGGTCATTCGGGTAAAGGCTAAAAGTCTCACGTACTTTATTAACATAATTTTCGATAAAAAATTCATAAAGCCATTCATGTTGCGGAAGGGTTAAATGACGCTGTTTGTCGTTCGAGGAGAAAGGATTGCAATCTGGCCACTTTATTCGCGAAACGTTGCCGACTCCTTTGAAAAATAAGCCTTTCAGCCGATTACGCGACACGTTTTACGAACATAAATGCACGTTGCCTCCACCCCTCCCTGCCAAGCCGCAACCGATTTAACCGATAAGAGGGTCGAAACACTTTCGTGCATGGAATTCTAATCTCTCGATCGCAACAAATACCACCGCCGTTCCCTCCTTTTGACTTTCTATCCAAATTCATTTAATCGAAACACCGGCCGCTCGACTTGTAATGGGCGTACATGGTCCCTGCGAGTCGAAGCTATCTCGCTTGTTCCACGATAGGATAGGTCGATGGAACGTTTACGTTCCAGAGAATGCCGCGCATAAATTAGGATCGATCGACGTTGCCGCAGCCACGATGGATTAACGTGGTTAATACTGGAACGAAGCATGAATCAGGATTACCACCTGCCACGATTTATGACCACGTGCATTGTTCTGTTACACGCTACTTTTTGGCAAGAGGAAAGGTCGAGATCGTGCATGAATATTCAATTTCATCGACGGCTGGTCACAGCTTTGATCGAGCTGTGTTTCACATTTTTGATATCGCGTTTTGATTAGCTTTACACACAACGGTTTTACTCTTTGATATAACGCGTTCTGGGAAGATGACGACATTTTGAAAACTTCGTTGCTTGTATCTTTTGCCTGAAACACGACGGAATCTCGTTTATCTTATTTATAGACACGAGTTAATGCACAGCTTTGGATATACGAACTTACAATTGAGCTTGACCTATCAGCTGCTATTTTCTATTGTAACAATCAACTGTTACCGGGTCTACTCAATTATCCGAATTACTTTGTCTCTTGTTCTCGTGTCTCTGTTCACATAAACGAGATTCTGTGTGTATTTTCATCTGGAAGTTTTCTACCACGATGTCACGATCGACGATAGTTCACGGTAGAAACTCATGATCGTTCTTGTATTTTCTCAATTCGCGGGCGAAAGTAAGATCATAATTCCAGAAGGTTCGATTCGGGTATCAAGGGTGGCGGTGAAAGTAAGAGACAATAAGTTAGGAAAAAAATGTTGCGCAGGCAGTAGAAATCCTTCGGTCGGCTTAACGGCTTAGAAATAACGATACAATAGCCGATTACAGTGGCAAAGGGAACTCCTATCTCCCCCGTAGTGGGCTTCTAATAAATACTTCTGCGACCTTTTTCTCTCAGTTGTCTCGTTCCTATCGTGACATGTTTATTACCACGTAAATCTTAATCACGTGGAACCGGCTAATTGATCTTTTTCCATGGCTAAGTTGCACGATCTCTGAGAATTTACAATCGTTGGACAGGATAGAAACGCAAATTACGTCTTTCCCTGGCAATTTATCGATCGATATAAAGAAAAAAGCAAGGAAAATGGTCGTGTTCTATGATAATAATTCTCTAGCGCAGCTGTCTTTATATTCTTCAGGTTGTTCGCATGTGTGTTATTACCGCAGCTGCCATATTAATTATTCTAGATTTTTCGTCGATGTTTAGTTTGTGGAATGTTGCTACCAAGACAACCAAACGTTTCGGTTTATTATTGAGACCATACGGAGATCGTAACAAAAAGCGAGAAATTTCAGCCAGTTTCGTTCAAACGACATCTTCAATGGAACGTATAATTGAAGAATTTATACCAGCTTTATGGAGAGAAATTTCTTACAAAGATGTCAATCAAATCGTCGCCTCGCCCCAAAGTATAGGAGGATCAGATCGGTTTCGGAAAATAAAATACGATATCGGGTAGGTCTCCGGTGACCTATAGCTCGCGTGCTGTTAATTCGAATAGCGAGAAAGCCAAACAAGAACGTGTTTAGCGGAGCTTTCACTACGAAGGACGGAATACCGTTTAATGGGACGTGCTTTTCGATAGGTGCATGATGGACGTGGGAATTTAAAAAATTATATTTCTATAAGCTCGAATGTGTCAAAGAAGAAAGAGAGGGGAAATAAAAATAGAAAGATACAGAGGCAGAGAACAGGAGGAAGAAAGAAAGAAAGCGAAGCGGAAGAAAACGAGGTTTCTCCCTTCTATCGGTCCCATTCGCCTACTCTTGAAAAAAATCTCGTCGAATCGTTTCCAGTCGCACGATTCCGGACAATCGCGCATCGCTCTAATTTGGCAAAGGTAGGTACCTTCTGTTCCCGCTTCAGGAAACTTGAGAAAAACTAGGGTGAATCGTCGAGGTGTGTGTTCTCTTGCGGGGGTTTTTTTCGAAGCATAGGAAATTCGAGGCAAAAAATCTATTTTAAAACGAGGTTTCTTTCCCCTTTTCTCGTGTCAAACGAGAGGGGTAGAGTCGTTAAAATTGCTTTGTCGAACACATAAGAAGATGCCACAGGTATTTTCGTGCAATTTTTTTTAAACCATTGATCGTTGTTTATGATCGATCGAGGAGAAACCTACATAATTATACGTTTTTAGAACGACAAAAGTGATTTTTCAATTCGTAATGTCTCCATCTTATCAAAAATGTCCTTTTTCCAATTATCTCTTTTTTCTATCCAATTAAAAGATTGCGCTATTGCATTGGCGATTTATAAATATTTATGTACGATTAAACGCGCGCATTCTAAAAATACGATAATCCGAAAGCGAACATATTTCGTTTAATCCTGCAGCCGCGAATGAGTCGAAATCACGTTCTACGTATTTTGTTCATTTCAGGGGACTACGATGTTTGTAAGTGATAAGTTAATAACCAAAAATATTTCCATTTCCTATATAAAATATTTCTCCACCTATTTTGACTTCTTTTTATTGCACTAAAAGTCCCCTAATGATAAACTTGTGCAAGATGCAAATATAAAATATGAAAACCAGCATAAGCTGGTTAAGCGCCAGTGTTTATAAAAGTTTCTCGATTTCATTTCAAAGTATCTAATTACTTGGTCTGAACCAGGTGCATCAGAGTTTATACATCCGATTCATAGATACGTTTCCCTCCCTTATTCGTTGCTACACGTTATCGACTGGGCTTTAATTACGAGTCAAGGGTTCTCGTCTCTTGAGCTTCTTTGTTCGATCTTGAAACGCGTGGCTACGCGTCGTGCATAAGAGCAAAAGAAATAAGCCGTCTCTAATTACGAGCGAGGATATGCGGGACCTTGTGTTCGCATCGACATTCGCCAGCCAGTAATGAAATCGCTTTATTCTCTGGGATCCCTGTTCGATATTCTTTCTTGCACGCTTTGCTCTTATGTAGAAACTCATACAAGCACCTACAAACGCAGCTGTCCCGCAGCTATGAAACCGTGAAACGGTTCCAATTTCGTTTCAACGTTTTTCTCCACTTTTGTCCTCTCTTCTCGTGACTTCTCTCGTGCGAATCATCCGACAGTTTTCGACTTTCCAGTAGGAGACAAGGAAATATTCTTTATGTAAATAGCAGCATCTCGCCACTCACTTTCCCGGGGAAGATTCCATATAAAGAAGAAAAGTACCACACGATAGAGATGTCTTTATGCTTTCGCGTTTTACTTATGGCAATTTGCACGGGTACTGTAGAAAAATGGAAACGACTGCCTCGAAGTCTAGATACTTGCAAATTCACGAAAGAAGTTACAAAGAGTAGCGAAAAAGACTTGGCTATGGAAGATATTGACATACTGCTGTATTTATCGCAGCGTTTACATATCGATTAATCATTTAATAGTATTTTTTATATAATTATAAAAATGTTGTACTACGAAAATGGAATGTACAGGACCTGATAAAAGAAAAAAAAAGATTCATTTGAAAGTAAGGGTATGTGCCAATATCTTTTATAGCTGCTGTAAATATCGCTTTTTTGAAGAAGTCGTCAGCTGTAGAAAGGAACTTGTTGGATCTATAAAAGGAACTTCCATAGACGGAGCTATAGAAGCAGCCGAGATCGAGCGACTTGTGCCCGAAAAAAATATGACGAATACGTTGTCGTAATTGGACCGTGCGTCTTTGAGGCAAGTAGCAGAGGTTCCTCAGCACGCGCGGGGGAGTACACAAAAGAATCGGATTGTTCTCTCGAGAGCTGTTGTATCGAAAGGCGGCTGCTTCTCTTAAAAGTAACGGCCGGAAGATTGTCACGTGCCTGAGAAAAATTCCTCGTTTCTATTGGTGTGTACTGACAACGCTCGTTACCAGAAGCTATGTTTGTCGAATAATTTTGCTGACAATGCAAATGATTCCTTCTTTTTTCCAAGGAATATTGAGCGATTGTGTAAATACCGAACATTTGTGGTATACCTCAGATTCATCGGCCCTGACCAGAAAAGGCTTTCAACGCAGACGTGTCTGTGAAAGATATAAATACGTAGGTATACTTTTACCTGGTCCATCGAGGGGTCGAACCTTAAGGCTCTCTATGGAGAAAACAACCGTGAGATTAGAAATCACGCGACGGACCTACCACTCTGACGTGGGTTCGCTGTAACTTTGTAAACAGATCGCGTTGATACCTTTCTCTTGCACGAGCCACAGATGCATTCAAAACGGCAACGGGTGCTACGCGTACTGAATTGCACAGAGTACATGCGATAAATCGTTCAGATTGTAATCTAACTTCCTGCTCGAAACCCTAGGTGATCTCAATTGCTATATTCCGTCGAGTGGTTAAACGTTTCGCGCATGCAAAAATAACTGCCCGTTTGTTTCTTCTCGCAAAAAGTCACCCTTATCTGATCAGTTCAGGACCAAAGTGCTAATTACTCGAGTTTGCTAAATTTTTTAGACTCACACGTCAAAGCATATGTCACAGGCACAAGTGTCTAAATTTTGATCAACAGGATAAGCACGCTAATATTTTCTACAATGCTGTCTTTTGCTTATGATTCTGACGATTCAAATCGATCTCATCACTCTTTTTCGCTCCCTTGCCTCAGGTCTGAATATTACTTTAAAGCTAATAATTCCGACTTACACTATTTTGCCCATCAAAGATATAATTCCATCAATTTCTTTTATTTTACGTTCCGTAGGGTTCCCACGATTTAACCGATTCGGCGGATAAACAGCTCACTTACCCGAGCTTTCCTTCTTCTTTTCTAAATATTATCTCCGATCTTTGTCGTTCGTGACTTTGCACGGTAGTTGGGCAAATTGGCGAAAAGATCATGAAACTAAATAAAAAATATGATAGTCTGTGGTACAGTATGGCAACAGGGTTCCTATCTAGAAAATGTTTGTCGGCGTCCCGTTATCGGTCGCCAACATTTCGATGGCTAGCAATCCTGAAACACCCACCAGCACCTTCGAGCCGCGGACATCGAACGTCTACCTGGGGAGAGTGGAGTGGCTGGCGTGGATCAGGTCACGGCTTCAGAGTGGGGATATGAGTATAGTACAGACTGTATAGAGCAAGAGACAGCCGGTCTCTCCTGTTTCGTAGCCTCACCTAGGGACCCTTTCCTACATAAGGCCCACGTCCTCACCCCACCACGTCAGTAGAGAACCAGCCGTTGAAGTGCCACGATCCGACACCTCACCGCCGCGTTGCTGTACCTTTCGTTTCCTCGCGATCCGCGTTTTTTCTCTGTCAGCGTCGATAGTTTTCTCTTATCATTAACGTGGATTATGTGCTGCGACGCTGAAATCTGTGTACAAAGAAAGTGACTGATACCGGTGCTGATTTTGGATGTACGAGTCGAATCCTGCTGCTCAAGGACACACGGTGAATAGCTTCTCTTTTTTGTGCCGGTACCAGATCTTCCAGGAGGCGGCCTTTCTTTACGAACAAAGTTGCCAGATATCTCCGTTCGAGTAGTCCGACTTCGAATAGCTTGAATTTTTTCAAATTAGCAGCAATGGACAAAAGAAAGTTTAAAAATGTCAATAACTTTTGTACTAAACATTTTCGACTATATCGGTGACAGTTAGATGTATATTATATTCATTCGCTACTCTTGTAAAATGTAATTCCATTTTGGAAAATTATGGTACTTTTTCGTATCATTTCGATCTTGAACTTTCTTTTGTATACCGCTATAGTCTCGAGTAACTTGAAAAATGTTGCACGTTTTGCGTACGAGGATCTTTTGCGACGAACGATGTTTATCGTTTATGGAATTCGATGGTATTTTCTTCAATTAGTATCTCGTTTTTAACATATGTTTTAGAAGTGGATGTTTCTCTTCGAATCAATCGAAGACATTTCCGTAACCGTAGCGATATCAGACGATTCTGAATTGTTAACGACTTGAATCAATAACTACTCTTCTATAAATATAATGATTATCGTCATTTCCTACCGAAGAAGGAATACTTCCTACGAGTGTCAGTCTTTAACAGGATAGTTGCACGTAATTTATTTATTTTTATTTATACTACTTAGACGTACTCAACATTGATTTCCACTATGTCCAAATTCTATGGATAAAGTTCGAAAATGGTTTATTGAAAATCATTTGAAGCGATTTATAAGACTCTAAAGAAAAACGAAAAGAGGAGGAAGTACCGTGACTTTGTCTCCTAAACATAAGAATAATTAAAAAAATCTCGCTGCGACTAACGAAACTGTTTGATCAATGCAAAAAATAGGCAAACGATTAATCGCGAAGAGGTTCGAATCGAATGAAATCGGAATACAAGTAGAAGCGCGATCCAACAAAGGGGTTAAGGTCATTCTTAAGTAGCTGCAATCGAATTCGGTAGCTCCTTGGACAAAGTCAAGTACTCTCTCGAACGCTGTGATGTTAGAAGCTCGTCTAATTGTAAGACTGCACGATCCGGTAGTACGAGTCGCTTGGTTAGTGCACGGTAAAGCGACGGCGAATGAGAGAAATGGAGAAAAAAAAGAAGGAAAGTGACCGCGCGTGGCTCCGGTCGGTACATCTGTCAAAGAATGGAAAAAGAGAGAAGAACCGAGGAAAGAGGTAGGAAGAGAGGAGGAATAAGAAGAAGAAGGATAAAAAAACACTGAAAGGGACTCGTAACGAAGGAACCAGCAAAGCTAGTCGTGGGTCCTATACAAACTTTCCTGTCGAAGTTCCAGGGACCCCGTGGGTCCACCTCGAGGAACCTTTTCTCGAGGATCCCTCTATTTAAATGGCCAGGCGTTTGTTCACCAAGACTCGTTTCGTTCTATTGTTCCTGCCTTATTTTCGAGTCGCGTCCTGAATGTCCGCAGCCTGCTTTAGCCCGTCGCTAAAGGGTAAGCGGTTACGAAACGTGGTCCCGACTTCCTTTACAATTTGCAAATTTCCAGTTTAATTTCAATTCGCCATTAACCAAACGCGTTTCTTTTGTTGTCTATTCCGTCGTTGATATCCTTCTATTTCTTATTCCTTGCGCCCAGGGCGGACCGTTTTTTTTCTTTTGCTGGAACCGACTCTTTCATCGTCGAATCAAAGACGTGTGAGATTGGATTTGGGAGTTGCCGGTATCGTCTATGTAAATGGTCTACGCTATTGATAAGACGATCTTAGAATTTAATGGGAGGAACGTACTCACGTGCAGTGGAGAAGTAGAAACCCCAAGTGTATAAACGAAGACTATCTACCCCTGTAGGATACTGAAGGTTGATCGGTGATAACTAAGACTGTGGATGTTTATACGTTTATGCATAATGCAAATAAGCAGAAAAAGCCAAGCACATATACAAATACAGAAATGTATAAAATATCATGGATAAAATTTACATTACATTTAAAAGATAGATATACCTACCTTTGTTCAAGTATCTGTAAAAGACTTATTTGTATAAATATCCGCCATCTGGTAACAACGACAGATGAAAAATCGGAAAGCACAAAGCTGCAAGATCACAGTGGTACCTATGTTACGTAAGCTTGCGATCTCGTAAGGAGGGAAATGCAGTATAGAAAATCGGAAACAGGAGGGAAGACAAAACCCGGGACAGGTGTGCTTCGAAATAGAGCACGAATCAAAAGTCTGTCTTCTGGACGCGTTTCCTCTCCAGGTTTTTCGGCCCTGCTCCGATTCTTCGATCTCCCTTCCTTCGTTCGATCTTGTTCGTCTCGCTCTGTTGCCAAAAACCGAGTACGTCGGTGCTGTGAATGCGCGTTTGATTGTCCTCGACTGGCTCTCTTGTGAAATCCCCCTGACCCCTTGGTTTAGTCGTTTCTTCTTTCTTGCCTTGTGCATCCGCTCGTCTCTCTCACCTTACTCGTTCTCTCCCCACCGAGAATTATGCTCGACGAGACACGGGACCATTTCGAGAGAAACGTCACCAGCAAAAGGTGTGTCCGGGGTCAATTCAATATAAATCAGAACCGAGTCTCGGAGCTAAGCTAAGCCGAGCGAAGAGCGCGGATGAAGCCGAAGAAGAAAAAGGAAGGCTCGACGGATGGGAAGGGGAAGGGGGTGTTCGCTACGATGAATAGACTATTTTTAGGGAGCGCTCACGATCTGTACACAGCCCGTATACTCTTTGTGCGTGTGGCTGTCGCGTTAGTGTGTTTGCGACGTTTTCAAAAGGGATTAGGTACCAAGTGCTCACCTGCCCTTCCTTCGTTTTTCGTCTTCCTCTTGCTTCTTCTACACACGCGGGTATCTCTGTCACGGTGCAACTCCGAGCTTCTTGGCAACGACTTTCCCTTTATCTTTCGAATCCACGATTTTTATCTTCAACGTTGGAACGATTATCTTGCTGTTCGGTTGCTTCGAGTATCTTCGCGCGCGGAACACCGAAGAGAGGTTCGTTACAGATCGCACGCAAACGTTTTCAGCGATTTTCTCTTCGACCAGGGAAACGAGTTGATACCTCTCTTGAAATCATAGCCATTGCACGATCTTCGAAATTATCGGGTCCATTGGGTCGAACGAATGTGCCGCGATTTATTTCGCAAGAACGGGTAGCATCGGCTCTTCCGTGGATGTCCCTTCATGCGTGGAAGGGGGCTGTCCCGATCGAGGCTCGTGCTAAGAATCTTGGTGTTTCTTGTTTTCCTCGGGGCTGCTCGCGAAAGGAGCCCAATCGTGACCGTTAATGCCTTCTTCTTTATTCTCCTCGAACCGTGAATAATCGCATTGTGCCAGCGGTTTTCGCGATGCATATGTTTCGCGTTTCACGCGAATTAATCGCGCGACTGGCGACGGCGGTAAATAGGGGGATACCCAGCTGATTTTGTATTGCCTTCGCGTTATCTCATTCCCATTACCTTGTTTCGTCTGCTGCGACTCTCGGTATTGTCCAGTGACGTGCGAAATCCTTTCGAATGTAAAATACATCGAAACACGTTTAAACGAAGCGCATTATCGATTCCATTCGAATGTGGCGCGAAGATTCGCTAGATGGACGATAATAAAGAAATCAGGTCGGTAGATAATAAAGGGGACTCGGACCTCTTTGGTTAATTCTCATCCTCGAGAAGAGTTCAATGTCGAAGTCGTTAAAAACAGCTTTTACAGCATACATTAAGGAAAAGAGGGGTCTGGCGTGCTTGTAAGCATGTTAAGGTTTTTAACCGTCGCTCTATTTTATTCCTTTCCTCGGTTGAAGGAAAGTGCTCAGCTCGATCCTGTCTTGTTCTTCGCGGGGTCTACCCAGAGGGTTAGGTAAGGGATTCCGTGTAGGTAAGGGGGCGCAAAAAGGGATTAAACCTGATCGGAGGGGGCCACCCAGCCACCCCTTTCCTTTTTACATTTAGGATACGATCCAAGAACGTAGCAGATATCGACGACCTGGCGCGGATGCTTTACAACCTATAAAAGCGACAGATATGGGTCATGTTTTATCCAAACTGCGCGGACTAAAGCGCCTGGAACAATTTAACGTTATAGTTTGCCACTTGCTACTCGTTCATCGAACGAAAACACCTTCCCCGAAATTACCTCGTTCCGTTCGTACGATGATTTAACTCTTTGCTTTAAAGAAGTTACGATCCCGGATTTTAAACTTTCACGATGGTTAGACGACGTATTTGTGGTTCTTCGAGTTTCGCTCGTGTTTCTGTTGGTACGTTTTTTAGGGCTGTCCCGAAGGAGCGAATTGGAATGTTTGTGAAACTTCGGAACAAACCGCAACGTGTTAATAAAAGCACGAGCGAGACCCGCAAAACCACAAATACCTTAATGTAAGGCACACTCAAGATATCGTCCTAATTGCTTCATACTCATCAAGCAACTTTCGAACAGTGTTCGTAATTTCGATCTGCCTGTATATTTTGATTACATCAGGTCGACATATTTTTATTAAATCAAGATGTGTTATCGAGTACAACGTTATAACGTACTTTTCGAGTAAGGGTCCGAGTAAATCAGAGTGCATTTTAACATCCTTCATCGAACCCCTTTTTTCCGCACTTGTTTCCTTTAGTTCACAGTACGCGCTAGCTTCGAATAACGAAAGTCTCCTTCCCATGGCGGTCATTTGTCGTTTGACCACATATATCGGCGATCGTTAGATGAGACGATAAGAGCTACAGGTGGAATATAACTCCCCTTTTCTAGACGCACCACCCCGCAAGCACTTAAGATTTATCTTTGACTTGTAATTACGTCACAAGCTTGCAGCTGCTTATTAAGGGGTCGGAATATATATTTTTTGCAATCAGTTGTGTTTTGACCGCAAAGTATATCAGATTCTTCGCACAAATGATAATGTATCTGCTGATTATTTAGAATAAAAATATGCTTCTGTATGCTATACACTATCAGCCACGAGTCTTCTACTCGTTCAATTTATTGGAAAAATAACAACTTTACTTTACTTAGTATTTATCACTGCGCGGACGTGGTGCAAACACTAACAGTTTTATAGTGAAATGTCCGGAAAATAAAATCAGTGGAAGATTCGATTTATAAGAAATTCAGTTTCCAATATTCCATTTGTACCAAATATCGTTCTTATGGTTTGATACTTATGGCTGACAGTGTATATAATGGTTCTGTTCGTTTCCGTGAATACTATGTTAAAACGCAAGGAACCATTTCTAATAAGAAGTATACGCAAACAGCTTAACCGAAGTTTCAAGCTACCGTGTCGCCTTCCACTCGAAGCACAATCGAGAAACACGACCTAGATCGCAGGTGCAGTGCGCTCGACGACTTTGTAATTACATTCAAGATTCATTGCTAGTGCAAATCGCAGAGCATTATGCAAAGAGCATAACGCGCATACTGCTTTCCGTTTCTTGTTCAGCTGCGTGTGTACGTCGTCTGGAACATACGAAACGTTTTAAAGGTTCCGCGCGTGTCGCGCGACTGGTTTTCTTCCCTTAAAACGTCCGACCAGACCGCGTGTGCAATCTTTAAAAACGTATCGTCGGTTAAATCCTTGGAAGCGCTTCTTCAATACGTTCCGGTTGTACTTTTCAACCGATTCTAATGTAAGGGTCGTCTCCCGTTTTTAATCTCCCAATCGCAAACGCTCAAGGAGAACCAGTTGCGCTTTCGTCGCAACTTCTTTGCTTCCACTTTAGCAAATATCGAGTTAATTATTTAAACATAAGCACAGAATGCTTAATGTAGTGTTCGCGTTGCACGCGTTTCTCACGATGGCGGAGGCAATATCGCGAGCTTAACGCTCGTTGCGCGCGAAATATAGTAGACGTACGAGACAGGGTCGCGAAAGATGCCGAACGTAATACGTTAAAGCAAGACGGCTGTAAATAAGCGAAGATAACGATCGTGTTTCGTTGACGGTGTTTCGACACCAAGCGAACTATCGTGCTTTGCGGGACCAGATGGAAGGCACGCTATACGTGATCGCCACCATATGGGCAGGTGCCCATGCTGTTTTACCAGCGACCGTATATACGTAGCCGAGGGGTTGCACATAACGTTGCACATGTACGTGTACAAGCACGTGAACGTGACGCTGCACGAAGAGCGCACAGGTAGACCAGGTCTCGAAAGTACGTGAACGCGCGTATAGTGGAAAAGTGCGTGTTACGATAGAAGAACGCGTGCGTGGCATGGCAACAGACTGTATGTAAATGAATGCATTTTTATACCTAATTCACAATACAGCACGACCCACCCTGCAGAAGGAACCGTTAAAAGTGAAAACCCAATACGTACTGCTACTGCTGCTGCTGACACTTTTCTGTTACACTTGCTTCCAACGTTAGAAACTTGTAACACGTGGCATACATTTTACGTGTTAACAAAATTAGTTACATGCTATTTTCTATAAATACTTCTGTACGTATACTCGCACTAAATGACTCACGGACGTATTGGAAGATTTATCGCAGGAAACTTTTGTGCAAACTTCATTAACTTTTACACGTGCTTCGCTAATGAGTCGTAGAAATAAAGGAAATTGCGGAGGAGCAAGGGATGAATTCGAGTCGTGCTAACAGAGCGAAAGTCAATCGTTCTAATCGAATCAATGATTACTTGGTCCAGCGAATTTTGGACGGAGCGCTTTCTCCATGTCATCGATTCCATTTGTTCGTTAGTTCCATCGCTTTAGTTTGGCAAATCTCTTTTACTACGAGCAACACTGCATGTGTCTATGAATAGTCTTAGCCTGGCATTTAACCGTTCGTTACGGCAAGCGTTAACTCGTGAAATAGAATCAGGTGTATGGGTTTCACCTGTTTTACTGTTTCCCGTATGCCATGACAGGTGCATCTATTAGTTTCGTCACTGTTTTTCTGTTGTTCTTCTGGTTTTTCTCTCTTCTTTCCTTTTTTTTGTCACCACTTTTGACCTGTTGTCTAATTAAAACCGGACATGTATTTTCGGCAGCCCGTATGGTTGATACAATTCTACCGACACCCTCCTTCTTCCTGCGATTGTACCCCTCTAACGCAAGATCGTGCGATAACCTTCCTGTTTCTTTGCGTCACGTGCATGCCTTACGTAATTTCACCTTCATATTCACGAGCAATCTGAATAACTGAAAAATACATACTCTCTGGGATAAAAATGTTTTGCAAAAATGTTTGATTTGACAGATTTATTTGACGATGTTTGATCTAATCTAATTTTATTCTAATAACTTTTATCTAATCCGACTTCTCTTCCATATTCGCGAAGAATCTGTGAATATTCGATTGTTAAAAATAAATTTCGTTGTATCGACGACAGTCTGAAATTCTGGAGTATCGTGTGGTTTCGTGTATGTAATGGAAACGGTGGTAGTCTGCGGTTCAGTATCGCGGTTAAATCGATAAAGTTGTTGTAAGCTTTTTAGCGGAAGGGTGGAAAGGGTGAATACACGTTAGACGCGTTCCGCTTAGTTAGGGATTTGCTTTTTGCCTTTAGAGATGCTGAAGTGGACGGTTTCGAGATCATTGTCAGCGAGCAGCTCGACGCCTCACGGTCCACCTAACTTGAACAAGGCGCCCCGTAGGCCTTTTCGAGATCTATCTAACACGCCTCCCGCTGCTGGGACGAAAACTCGGAGTGTACCTGGTCAAAATGCCGAAAATATATCGGCGAGAACGACGCCGGTTCGTCGAAGAAGATGCAGAAGCCACGGTAGCGACCTAAGAACGTACTTTCAGGTATCGAACTCGTCTTATTCCAATTTTTATTTCTCGTGTCTATCCTGTTCCTTCTGAATAAAGTCTCGTTTCCACCGAAGAATCAACATCGAGTAACTTTTCGTTGCTTCATGTTTCTATAAAATCTTATTTGTTGAAAATATCTCGGCACATGTAGCAACAAGAGAAGAAGACGATGTTGCTCGATGTGACTTCGGCAGAGACGAGGCTTTATGAAGCAACATCGCTGAAAATCACGACCCAGATTTTGCGTGGAAAATTAAAAGGTGGAAAATAGAAGTTGGAAGGAGAGATAAGCCGTATCGTTTGGTTTCAGGCAACGAAGCCTAATTTGCGCGCGAACAAACGTCAATCGATGTCACAGCAGCCGGGGAAATCATCGATCTCGGAGAGTTTTTATCAAAGCACGCCAAGGGTCGACGCCGATATCGGCCCGTTAACGTTTTTTCCCCCGGGCAGCAAGTGCTCGACAGCTCTGACCCTGCCAACCGATCCGGCGCTCTTTATGAGAACTAGAACAAAGAATTTCCAAAGTGACAACGAGCTACCACAAAACATCGTGAACGAGGCCAGGGCGAATCTCCAATCGCACGTCTCTGACTTTTTCCAACAAATTTCGATGGCCACTAGCCCCGAAGACGTGATGGAGGCTGAGTCCGTACCCTTCTCCAACAATCGAGTTTATTCTCAGAACGAGAGGAAAACAAAGTTCGCGGACTGCTCAAAAATATCATATTTACCGAAACTGGCGAAGATCACGAAAATTCACGCTCGATGCAAGACACCGTACCACAGCAAGGTTTCCTCTACTGTGAACTCGTTGAAAGGCAATGGTCATAGTCAAACGCCCCTAGCTGGGAAACTTTCGAATCTGGCTATCGACCAAGACTTACCTAAATTTGAGAACATGGACAACACGGTTACGGAAGTTCTCAACAGGTAAGAGACACGCAAAACTGTAGACTTCACACGTCCTCTGTTACCTAAAATCCCTTTTCAATGTTCTTTGTTACTTTTCTATTTACTGTTTTCTTTTTTTTTTTTTTTTTAATCTTTTATCGTCATCCTTATTGTCCAGGGAGCAGGAAGTAAATTTTACTGGCAAAACCGTGGCGGAAATTCTTTTGGGAGACGTGGAAGAAAGGAAAAAGGTTCTCGGGAGTAGTCGCGAGGAAGAAAACTTCTCCGCATCCGATCATACTTACGAGACGATCGTGGAACGAGACGAACCCGTGGCCGAGGAAGCTACGATTCACAACGATAGTTCCATCTCTTCGGCTAGTCAATTGTTGGAGGATCCATCGCCGATGTCTTGGGCGTTTACCTCGCCTACGAACGATCTCGATGGAGAATTCACTTTGAAGAGACAGCGAGGCATACGGAGGAAACGGCATCGGAAGGATACCGAGAAAGTCACCGATGGAAAGCGAGCAAAAAGACGATCGTCTAGTCACAGCCCGTCCACTGGCACGAAATCAGCAACGACACAGAATACCTTCATAGAAGCTGTGAATCCAAACGTAAAGAAACTCGCCCTGGAGACCGACTTGGACACTACTTTGGACGAAAAATGCGTGTTCGAACCGAAAGGGTTGTTCTGTGAACTCGACGATCGCAAGGACGAGGAAGTTGGAAGGAAAGCGAATACTTGGGATCTGGATAGTCCAAAATCGACTCTTACCGATGATTTTCATAGTTCGAAATCGTTTCTGAACTCGGTATCCAACACACCGGAGACTCCGCTGGTCGCGACTGTCAGAAGATGCCTCAAGTTCAGCCCGGAAAGCGAACCTCCGAGACAAAATTGTCACGGATCGATCGAGATCGAGTATTCCGTCGTGGGCGATCAAATACACGTTCGAGGTAAGTATAGGGAATCAAGGGAAAGATAGATGTTGGAAGGTTTCTCGTTTCAAACACGCATAGGTTACAGTATACTTTGTACGTTTATTTTGATAAAATTCGAATCGCGCGAGTAAACCTCCGAAGAAGTAACGATCAAACCCATGAGATACATTAATCTTATCGGAAAGAAATTCACGAGGGTATCCGCGCCGCGAAGACGTCCCTGAAACAATGTTGCGAAAAGGCATGCGCCAGTCACGTGCCACGAGAGGGGGTGTTTCAGTTGGCACCCCGCGATAGACGACTGTGCCAGTAACCCACAGACCCTCCTGGCAATTGGCTCCCGGTTAGTAAGCCTACCAACATTGATTCTTCGCGGTACACATCCTTGCGTAAACAAGCCTCGAAAAATCTCCGAGATTTGCCCTCCCTCAGCTTCTTCGTTCACACGCTTCCGATTACCTAAATTCTGCTAATAAATTTCGTTGAACCATCGTGCTGTAGCTTGCCAATCACATCGATTATCCAATCGGTTCGTATCTTTTGTTTCTCGTATCCGTTCGTTTGGGAGAACGAGGAGGAATCACTCGGAGTGGAAGCGTGTTGCAGCAAGTAGAGGAGTGCCGCATTGGTCAGGCACCAGCGATGCGCGTAGTGCGTGCAACGAAACGGTCAGCCGGAAGGAGAACGAGTCCTCGTTCGTTCCAACTTCTTTCACCCTCTTCCGTGAACGATACGTTCTCTAATAACTCGAATATCGTACGCGGTTCAAGCGTGTGACCGATCTCGCGACAGAAAACATAAAGACGATCGAGAAAGGCTGGTGCCCTGACGAGACTGTCTTTTTATTTCGTGCAGTGATAAGGTGCAAGGACCTACGGAGGGCATACGAGGGTCCAGTTCACGCTTACGTGAAGGTGAGTTTGAAGAATACGAACGGTGAGGGAGTGGTGAAGAGAACAGCGGTACACAGAGCCACACCGAATCCCGTTTTCCACGAGACCTTGATACTACCCTGCCCGGTGAACAACAATCACTACACCAGCAAGCCCACGTCCCTGGACATCGCGGTCTGGCACAGGGATCGTCGTGCAAGGTGAGCATGCTCGAAAAAGATAGTGTGCACGTAGTAAAAGAGGGGCTCGGAGGTTGAGATAGCAAACGTAGCCTCGTCGTAGACGGTCGAAACGTGCTCGACCCCGGAACGATTTGCTGTCGGTTTGTCGGCTGCCGGGAATCGACACGCGAGCCGTTCTCTCTCTCTCTCTATCTATCTATCTATCTATCTATCTATCTATCTGTCTGTCTGTCTCTCTCTCTTTCGAGAACATCTTCGCGTTATTCTCAACGTTGCCTTGACTCATAATCGCACGGTTCGCTATTCGTGCCTTTCGACTATCCGGTAACACTTTCCAAATGATAATCGGTTAACCCGGTAACGATAGTTAGTGCCGCTTCGTACACGGAGCGAGATACTAATCTCACGCAATCCACCCTTGAGTGCATTCCGGCAGAATGTTTGAGAATATTTATAGAACGTTCGCCATCAAGTTTCCAGAAAGGAGTAACGTCAGTTATATGGTTAGACGCGTCGTCGAATAATCATATTCGAATCTTCTGCATGCTGTTCGTGTGCGACGATACATGGATGCTCGCGTTTATCAGTGGCGTAGCTACAACGAAAAAGTGTCCTTTCGATGTTCGTCAAAGACATTGATCGTCTATATTCTCCTACCGCGACGAATTAAAAATTCATACGAACGAGCAAATACAACGGACGAAACCGTTTCCACGAAGGGACAATCAAGCGACTGTATCATTCCGCGATGAAAAGGCACAGAAGTAGGCGCTGTCTCTGAGGAAAAAATATTGAGGTCAAGAACTATGGCTTGGTCTCGTTAGTGGAAGACGAACGAGCTAAGCAACCCTGCTTCCAATGTTCTTGGCCATCCTATCGTGTCTCTCTTTTAAACGCAATTCGAAACTCTTTTATTATCTTCGAATACAATCGTTCGACGTTCGAATTACTGCAAAGTAAGATTATGTCGCCACACGATGGCCATGTTCGAGTGGAAATACGATAATTTACCGGTCGATAAGAGACAGCTCGAACTGAGATAATTTTACGTAGGTTCGGAAGCAACGGTCCATCCGAATATCAAAACGAATTTCTGGGCTATGTGCGGATTTCTTGCGGTAGGAGGGGAATCGATTCTCTGGAAGCATGCGCACCATGTTCACCACGTGCACTCGCGAACATCCGCGCGTCTCTGTAATGGTATACGGGAAACAACACAGAAACTGTCTGCCTTTTCCTTTTCCCTCCAGCTAATGTAAATAGTTAAAACTTGTACGTGTATGTGTGCGTATGTGTGCGCCGTTTATCCAGCGAGTACACAGTCGTCTGTCGTACGTTCGACTAACACCGATACTGCTATCCAATGCAAGCTGATACACGATACACCAATGCGATACACGACGCTGTGTGCACGTAGCCAATATAACACGCGTATATTCACGCACGTTTTCGTTTTTCGCATTTCAGACGTAGCGAGCTGCTGGGCTGTATGACTCTACCTCTACCTCTGTCTCAAGATAAGGTAAATATATTTGAACGTTTTCATTTTTTAATCACAAGCAAAATTATTTACGAAGATAAGTTCGAATCGGTTGCACTCGGTTTAAGACGCAAAAAACACGAAAATATCGTTCGGATTTGATAGCGTCTCGACAAGGAGGAAGTTTAATACGTGACTATACGTCAGCTGTTTGCTAGGATTTGTAAGTCTTCCTGGCTTAAGGTCAGGGCTAAGCTCGTTACGAAGCAAGTAAGTGGAACGTTGCCTGGCAAAGATTCACTTGCGCTTTGACCTCGTTAAAGGTGGCAGGTGGCAGGTGTCGTCGCGATATCTCGCTAATTTAATCGAAATCGTTCGTTTACGTTGTTCCACGACACGCGAGCTAGAGATGATCGTGGTGGCCATTTACTGTGTGGTATTCTTCGTGGTTGGAGTTTTGCTGAAAATATTCATGTTCTGTTGAGAGGAACAGAACGTATCGGCGACGGGCTTGATTTTTTGCCGTTCAATTTAGTTTACAGTCGCGTGTTAATTATCGATGTGGATGGATTTTCGGTTTAAAATACGATTTCACGTCTTAGAGAGAGAACTCGTAATAAAGATTCGCGGAAGTTCTCTATCGCAAATTAACATCGTGTTGGTGTTCACGGTAACTTGAATCGAGATACAAACTTACGAATCATCGTATTTTCGGTAATTTACGTTTCGCTGAACGACGATACATTTTTAGGAAGCGACATGGCATCCGCTAGAGGCAGGAACCGGTCGGAACACGAGCAATCCTTATGCCGGTTTGCCACAAGATTGCGGAGTTTCGCCACCCCTGTCGAAGGACGGAGAGCCAGATAATAATAATTCAGGAGCGGAAGACCTGACGTATTTGAGGCATCTCGAATTAGAGCCTATCGATCCTTTAACTGGCTTACCCCTGCATCCGGGTTTTACTGCTAGAGGCGGCAGAACACCATGCACCGTTACGAGGAGACTGATAAGGCAAACTGCAGCTAATCAGGTGGGTTTCTTTTTTCCTTTCGCAACAACGTGTCCTTCTATCTCCACGACTATACAGAGAGACCTGTCTTCGCTACACGACGATGTACATATCGGAAACTTATAGTCGTTTCACGCAATTACCCCAACAGAAACACAGGGGTCCTCTTACTAGCAGGGTTTAAGTAGGCCTTTTCTGAAAGCCTGCTTTGTCCACGGCATTAGCTAAACGAGTCTCGTGCCGAGCTCTATCGAAACTCTCTCCTTTGTAGCAAACGCGTGGAAAGCCCTCCCGTGGCTCTTCGATATTTCTTCCGATCGTTATTATTTCCCCTGTATCCGTCCTTTTCTAACACTTTTGACAGAACGTTTCTTCCACTGTAGGTTCCATGGGGATTTTCGCTCTCCTGGGGAAGACCGCCCCGCGTGGAACGCGTGGACCCTGGCAGCCCGGCGGAACGATCCGGTCTGAGGCCAGGTGATCACGTAGTCTTCGTCGATATGACGAACGTAGTGACGCGATCACGGGAAGAGATTCTTGGACTGATCCAGGCGGCCACGAATCAACTGATTTTGGAAGTTTATCGTAAGGGGAACGTTCATTCGTCGATGCACCGGCCTAACTCGATGAACGTTAGTCTGCAGCAATCGATCGGTGGCGGACATCATGCGGTTGCGTTTAACGCCGAGGTCGGTACAGGCGTCCTAGTCTGAACATAGAAAACTCGTATCGAAGTTGTTTCGTTCGAATGATCGGAGGACGATTTGCTCGGATATGCGCGGACGAAAAGGCTTTGGTTGCTCGTGATTTCGCTTGACTTACTTTTACTTTTCATATCATTCTTCCATTCGCGGTTTCGACTAGGTTAATGAACTTTGTTGAAATCGCAGAGTAGCGTTGATCAAAATGTTTTGCGTGCTAGTTTAATAAGTTGTATCGAATTGGAAATTCGCTTTGAACTTGAATCGATCGGATGTTACCTACTCCTTGAACGAAGTTCTCGCAGGCCGCAACGGGCTGCATTTTCTTTCGAGCTTATTTTTATGTTTCACGTTGCACGCCATGTCGCGCAATACTCGTGTACATTCTTTTCCGTGACTATTTGTATTTTGCTGCGAACGCGTAATGTATAGCGCGTGTCCGTTTCCTTTGTCGGTGGACACGGTTAAGTTATGATACAGTTATGTTTTATTATGTAACTTGAACGGTTGTCTTTCTTTTTTTTGTTGCTCAACAAGTTCTGTTTAAAAGCATTTCTCGTATTTTATTTATTTATTTCATCCCTATCCCCTTAATGCTAAGACGTGTCTTGCGCTGCGTCGTCTGAACAATCCAAATGGAGATACATAGAATCCGCTTGCAGAGCATGAACCGAGAACAACGATAGATTTACGTAAAAATTGTCTGCATGCGATGCCGCACAATTGCAAACCTTTTCCTCGTTTAAAATCGAACGAATGCCACGGCTTTTGCGATTGAACGCGTTCAGGTGTTTCCAAACCTCGCCCCGGATGCACCACCGGAGGAGGAGTTGTCCGTGCGTGAAACACGGTACTGGGGAATCCTGAAAAGCGGTCAAACGCGTTTTCTGGCGCCTTTAGCCGAGAGACGCGATGTTCTCTCCGCGGCGGATTACTTGATCCTCTTCCAAAATCTCGACGAGTTGCTCAAGATCTCCGAAGAAATTCGAGACGAAGGTGGCGGAGTCGAGAGTTACTTGTGTAGAGTTCCAAGAATCACCGCTGCCTATAGAAGATACTTAAGCGGGTTGCAACGCGCGTGTTGCCTGTTGGTCGCCCTTAGACGAAACACGGCATTCGCGAAGCTCGTCTGCGAGCCAGCTGTACCGCACAAGAGACGACCCGATTTGACGGGTGTCTTGCTCTTGCCTCTGGAGCATTACAGGTTCGTTTCAAGTTCATAAATCCTCGCATGCTTGAAATCTCGCACGCTAAACGTCGTGTATTCGTTCGAAATGTCCTTAGAGAGATGACGAGACTGTTGGGTCTGGCGTCGCCAAGGAATTGCCAGCAAGCCAGAGATCTATCTCAGGGATACAGAGAAGCGACGGCTAACGCCGGTGTGATGGAACCACCGCGCGATACCGGTAGACCTTTGCTCAGTCTGCAGGAGGTTGAATCTCGACTGGTTTTCGCGAGATGCAAACCGTTCACGTTGGCCATGCCCGGTAGACAATGGTGCGTTTTGAAAAAGTGTCGAAAAGATCAGAATGACGCTATGGTTACAGTGGTTAGATGTTCTGAAGTACCGTCGCTCTGACCAACGATACGTCTAAAGATGAATAAAGAATAAGAAACCAAATGTATACGTATATTCGTCAGAATCTATATACACACGCTGTGTTTATTATTTATCATTTATTATAGCATTTACATATTGATTAATCAGATTCAAGTATATCAAACCATCTAGTGGTATTTTCATACGACTACAGGAATTTGATATTATGATAAATAAAAAATACTTTTTGTAACTATTATACTTCATTGTTGTAGTATATTCGCCAATACACGTAACCATAGCTTGAAAGTGGCTCTGGCATCGTACAAAAGATTACGTGCATCTTTGTAGGCTATTCGGCGGTGCGCTCGCAAAAGTGGAGGGTCGAGCACGACTGCAACCCTCATGGGCCTTACTTCTTACCGACCTTCTCGTATTCGCTCGGGTTTCCCGAGATCGCGTTCTATTCGTAACCGAAGAGCCTCTACGACTATCGACCATCGCCGAGGCTTGTTTCACCGTCCGCAAAAGACCCACTGAATTTCGACTGCAAATCGCTATCAATCCTTCCGGAAGCTCGGAGAACGGCCACGTGGAGGTGAATAGCGGTGGCTGCAGCCCTCACAGTCGTCCGCGAAGACGAGTTTTAGTTTTGCGTGCACCGACTCCAGAACTGAAGGCTGTTTGGCACAATCTTCTTCAGCGACAGATGTATGTAGCCTTTACTCGCATCGAGATGCCCAAGTTTCGAGGAATTCTGATAGGTACGATTCACGGACAGTTTGAATAGCTTTTGAAAGGAACGCTATAAAGATATCGTTTACCGTCACGTACCATGTTCAGAACTCAACGAGACTCCGACAAGCTCGTCACATCGAAACGTTCGGTAGTTTCGCTTGTCTGTACTAATTCGTTATATTTTAGAATCTATGTAAATACAGGCTATGGTGGAACACCGAGTCAGGACAGTCCAGAAGAAAGTCCCATCACCGGTAGCAATTTCACCAATGCAGCGATTAGGGAGCCTACGGAAAGTTCGCAAGTGAGTAAACGAATGTTAAGCAGTTGAAGATTAACTCGAAATCGAGCAAGTTCTTTACATATCCTCAATTCGACAGACTACCAGGGAGTCGCAGAAACAGGACGAGGAAAAGGAATCGCGCTCCGTTGACAGCATTGATAGTATCGTCAAAAGCTCAACGGGAGACAATCATTTGGCGCAATGGGTGCGCAATTCCCATCAAATTCCTCCACCGGATAACGAGGAAGTTCCTATCGAGGAATGGACGGCCGAGGAGTTGGCGGCACGTGCCCCGAAAGAACCCAGCAACGAACCGAGTCGAGAACGAAACGCGACAGCGGAGGATGTTGTAACGGAAATAATGAGTTCGGATATAGAGCAACAGAGTACAGCTTCGAGCGCGAGCCTCAGTACCGTCAAATCCAACAGCGTAAACACGAAGAAAAATGGCAGCCTCGCATCTTCCAAGGAAAATTCCACCAGCTCGATCAACATTTGTAGACGATGTCACAGGTAATAGGAAAATAGATTTTGTTGAAGAACTAAAAACGATAGAAATAAGTAGTAAATGAAATGTCCACTGATAGACGCGCGTGCAATTGTAGATCGGGTTGTCCAACACCGCCTTTGACGAGAGATCCGTTTTCCCCGTTGCCTCCAAAGATCTCAGTTGTCCCGCCAACGCCTGATTTCTGCACCAGGCATCGACTTAGAAATGGACTGCACGATAGCCCAGGAAGGAACAGCCCATCTTACACTCCGGCCGATGGCAACACAGAAGATGGGAGCGAGGACGACCTTGATTGCGACGGCGAACCACCGTACAGGTAAAGTTTAATGCGAAAGCAAGTTCGAAAGATCGTTCGATGATAATGCTGTTTCGTTAATTTCCAGAGTTCTAAGAAGATTCGGTACGGTGAGCAGTTTGGATCAGGACGACGAGCTGGAAGAGCAAGCGGACGATGACAATCGAGATTCCGAGTCTCCACCTACGGGTTTAAGAGCGTGGACGGCTCGAGCAAGCAGTTACGTAGTCAGTAAAAGATCATCGTTACTGGAACAACTCGGCGAAGGCATAGGTGGATACCTTCTTCAATCGCCAGTCCCCCCTGAAAGAACGGAATTCTCGTTGGACCCGAACGATGAGGAAGGAACGACGTCCGGAGCTACCTCGGGGGACGATATCTGGGGAACTCCAACCTCCGGCGGCCCCGACGACGAAAGCTTCACCGCGAGCTCGGTAATGATACAAACCATTTTACGGTAATACGATAGCATTCGAAGGTATCGCTAGGAACACGGCCGATTCAACGACACGAAAGATCCCCGAGTCTGATTGAAAATCGATTACGCGCGCGATATTCTTACTTTCTCTTCAGCTTCGCTTCTTTCATCGATCTCACGGCTTTTGTAAAAGCTTGTCACTTACATTATACCGCAAAGCATTCGATAGTCGTATCGCGATTTAAAACCGTAGAAGGTTAAAAAGAGACCGTTTGTATTTTCATTGAGTTTCAATCCGGAACGTTAGTAAATAACGGGATCGAACGAGGCAATAAAATTAGGGAAAGAGAAAGAGAGAAAGGGAGAGAGAGAGAGCAAACGATTTAAATCAGTTAGTAAGAGATAAAAATTAGTTGGTAAGCTTCGCACGCATCTGCATGACAATGCTTGCCCTTTTGTTTGCAAAGAATCACTAGCCCCAACTGTGCCTGACTTCCCTAGCCGCCGCCCATCGGTTCAGGCAACGCCGTTACTTTTGGCGAAGATAACTACGGCCTAAACCTGTCGGTGGAGGACGAGGTCGACCAGGAATCCGAGAACGATGACTGCAATTTGTCGGAACTGAACATGGATCAGTTACTCGGCAGTGGAAGTCTCAGCTCGTTGCGGTGTTTCCTGGGCAGGCAAAGGTTAGAGCCACTCCCGGAGGAGGAAGATTCGTCTGGAAGCGCGAAGGATCAAGTCGGATGGTGGTGACAGCGGTTTCAAACGGCGACGTCGAAGAACGTCGGCATGAGTTCCGATGGGAATGACAGGGATCGTATCTTTGCCAGATTGAGCCAGGAGGACGAAGAGTTCCGGAGAAAGATAGTGAATCTTCATAGAAAGTTGTCGGACGTCGAAGATACTTGCACGACCGAGGTTACGTCGTCGGATATCTCGAAGGAGGCGGAACGTTTGAAGGAACTCGAATCGGTAGCGCGAAGGGCGGAGGAGACTAGAGAGAACAGAAATGCCGAAAGAATCGAAGCCGAACAAGCAGAGAGGGAAGGATATTTGTCGGCGGAACTCGGAGACACGAGGGATCGTCGATATAGTCAAAGAGGCGAGATGCAACACGAACGAAGAAGACGAATGGAATTGTTCGGAATTCAACGAAAAACAGGCAAACACGACGAAGATTCGGAAGATCAGAACGACACTAGCCCTTCTAGAACGGAGAAAAATTTCTTATACAGATTGAGAATAAAACGACGCAGCATGAAGCTGTTTAGTTTCTTAAGCGGAAAGGCCGCGGATAGATCGCAAGAAGAACGTGCCGCGAGACTATTAAGGATGTATATGCCTGAAAAGGGATCCAAAGCACAAAACACTATTTCTATTCATCATACGTCCAGAGATAGACGATTTTGGAAACTGCGAAGTCGAAGACGAACAAATTCCTCTTAAATGCAAAGGGATGTGCCACCTTCGAAGAACGGTCGATACAGGAAGGAGGAAGGAAACGATAGAGCAATCGCCGTTTCTTTGTTATTAGAATTTCCAGTATTCGAGTTATCGAAGTTTTTTGAATTCTATTTAAGCACAAGTTCAGACTTGTTTTCATAGAATCTAGCGTAACGATACGAAAGGTTAGGTTTACAATTTCGAGTCTAGACTACTTCTTCGTCTCGTAAACGATTTCAAAGTACGCCCCAGTACTTTCGTCGAAAACGATTAGTCGAGTAAAAAGTTGCAGAACGCGAGAGTCGCGTTCCGTATTGTAGCGTGCTTGTCAGATTTTTAACGGAACGATTTTTTTCAAGAGATTTAAAACGGTCTAGTGAAACGTTTTCGATATATATATCTTTAAGATGTTTCGTTTAAAGCGTAAGACTGCTCGTCAATCTAGTCTCGCTCATTAAAATATAGACGGAGTTTGTTTCATTTTTGGAACACTGTATCTCAGTAGGTCCGCACGACTGACGCAAAGCGGCACTCATCTTCCACCATAGATCTTGCTCGAACATACGAAACCAAAAGAAATTGTAAAAAAAAAAATTAAAAAAAAGTGGGAAAAAATTGAAATTTTAACATTACTGTTGGTAGGTTGTAACATGGCCAAATGGCTGTAATCAATATACAAAATAAAGTATATTATTTGTTCACTGGCTGTTTCCCTATTTCCTCTCCTACCGTATCTTACGATACCATAATTTTAATATTGGTTTATGAATTACTGATTTATTTTTTACGCATAATATTTGGTTTTCATGGTAATCCAGCAATATAAAGTATCCAATTTTCTAGTATTGAAAATTGTTCCATTTTTGTCTATACATATATGTACAGGGTGATTTTTCTGTTAATTAAATTAAAGTAATAAAAATTTTACTTATTTTACTTTTGTTAACAACAAAGAATATCTTTATTTATTTAAAGAATATAAATAATCGAGTTACTAGTGAAATCTGCTGCAAATTATTTGCAAATCTTCTCGATCGATTAAATCTTCTCTAATTGAAAAAAAGAGAAATTAAAAGAAACTGAGATTTATGTAATACGACGCGATGTGGCGATCAACGTATATACAGTCAGTTGCGTGTTGTATTTTAGTCTTATAGTATTGTGAATAGTGAGAGGTTATAATCACAAGAGAATCATTTATTAAAGGCATAGTGACTAAAAGTATGACAACAGTAACGCGAATTATATTGAAATTGAGTGCTGCAACTGGCGTAGGTTTTGCTGGTTGGTGTTTAGGGAAATTTTCAGAACAGAAACGACATTTGAATGCAGATATAAAAAACAATGGAAGTCATATTGTTTCGAATGTAAACATCAAAGAAATGCCTGGTTTACCTTTATTTGGAACTGTTTCTGCAGCAGTTCCTATGGAAGTTGATACAAATATGGGTTCAAAATTGTCATCGACAGCTACAAGAGTATCAGAAGTAAGTTATTTCAGTCATACTTAACCTCGATAAGTAAAGATAAACAATATGAAAAAATTTACCTTTATTACATTTATCGCTTGTTATGATAATGCTATTTTTCTTTATTTTGTTATTCACGGTTTATTTATGAAATTCTGTAGAATAAAAAAGGAAAAGTAAAAGTAAAATGATTTTCATTTTTTACAGATTATGAAGTATGGTTTCCCTGGATTGGATCATGTTAGATCTTACGAAGATTTTGTCCTTTCTTATGATAGAAGAAATAGGGTAGCTCATTGGGTCTTTGAACATTTAAATAAAGATAGATTACAACCCAATGAGGAGATATCACGTAGTAAGTGTGAATTCAAACCTGACCTAAGTATACATCCTTTTTTTAGGTAAATATTTGGAGTTTGAAACTATATAGAATATTTTTAAATTAATGTTTTAATAATTTTATTTGTAATTAGATCAGAAAATCATGATTACAAAGGCAGTGGATACGATCGTGGACATTTAGCAGCAGCTGGGAATCACAAGTGTGCTCAAAGTCACATAGATCAGACATTTTTCCTAACGAACATGGCACCGCAAGTAGGTGTGGGTTTCAACAGGGATTCTTGGAATAGATTGGAAAAATATGTTAGGCACTTAACTAAAGTTTATAAGGATGTATATGTCTGTACTGGTCCTTTATATTTGCCAAAGTGAGCAAAACTTTGTTACTCTGTGTAATTTACTTTTTTAAATATTTCAATTAAATACATGATGATTACAGAATAGAGGCTAATGGGAAAAAATATGTTCGATATGAAGTTATTGGCACAAATCATGTAGCAGTACCTACTCATTTTTATAAAATAGTTGTTGGCGAAACACATGATTCTAAATTAGAAATGGAAGCATTTGTAATGCCAAATACTCCTATAGATGACAATGTACCTTTAACAAATTTCCAGGTAAATTAATAATATATTGAAATTGGAATTTTATGATATATCCTATATGAATAATCATGATATATATATCGTAACAGGTACCACCAGAAAGTATAGAACGGGCTGCTGGACTTTTATTTTTTGATAAGATCTCACGTGATAAATTAAGTAAAATAAATGGAAAAAATGTTCGATAACTACGACATGAAGGTAAGAGGCAAAAATTGAAATAGATAGAATATCCTATTTCATCTGAATTTTGTAGATACATGAAATTAATTTAATTGAAAGTAAATATATATTTACTAAATAGAAGAGATTTTAGTGAATGATAATATGTATTTACCGATCACTCAAACATCTCTTTAAAAAAAAAATTGTACCTGAAAATTTTACCCTTTATGTGCCCCCTATATAATAACAAATGTACATATAGCAATATACTTTGTATGTATTGTATATGAACTCTTTTTATATGTATTCTATAAAAAGGGAAGATAAATACTATGTTGAAATATTTAAATTTTTATTGTTTTTGTACATTTAGTTTAAATTGTAATAATTATTTATGCACAATATTGCATGTTGTCACAAAATAAGTACTCACGTGAAAAGCGCATGCACACGTAATTTTTAGTACTCAAAATTTCAGTCTTGCAGAAAACATTAATGATATTCACTTTATAATACACATTGAACAAAAGTTATTCTTCATAACTTACAATAAAAGTGATTACTCCTATCATTTCAAGTATAAATTCACATAATTGTGTTTTTGATTGATACCACATTATATGTATAATGCAGCGATTATTATACTGGATACATCATTCACATCGTGATACTACGATACATGCTTAAAACAAGCATGCTTAGTATTCTGCAATTATTTCAATACATATTCTCTGATTAAAAATCCTTTTTCTACGATGCACACATCAATACGATAAATAGACATTTCTGCTAATCTCGGTTCTATAAGACGAAAGGATAGTACACCTTGGTCAGTATATATGAAAAACATAGTACCAACAATATGTTAACTCTCATTTCTGTAAAGAATAATTATTCTTGGCTATTGAAAAACGATGACACAGTTTTTATTTGCGGTTGTATCGTTTATATTTTAATAGACAAGAAAATTCTTCGCTATTACTTTGGTCGTGGTATTAAGTAATTACATACAAAATAATTCATCATTAAATACTATATTCATAATATAAAATGCTAATGGTAGAATCATTATTGATATTTTCAACGTAATCTAATCTATGTACAAATTGAACCAGCACAACGTGTCGATACTGACGAACGAGTAAATGCACGTACAGTAATTAACGCGTAGCGCGATAACTACCCTTTACAACAATGAAGTCCAAGTTTTTCTCGCGAGTAAACTGGATACCTTCTACTCCCACGTATCATCCTTTTGTTTCAACAGCGAGGTAGAAAAAGAGAGACGTCATATATAGATTTCCTGATCTCTTAATGAACTCTCTTTTTTCTATAATGACAACGCGTGGAAGGAAAGAAAATCGCGTAAAGGGTTCTATCTGTGAACAGCGTTGCTTTACAATATTTTTACAAAGTTCCGGCATCTTCACAACGATTCAAATAATAAAAACACTACGCTGTATTGATATTTAACAGTATTTGTATCATGATTGCCCAAAGTTTAACGAGTAAAACAGTAGTAATGAATATCATTATGCTTTAGAGATCTCGACGTAACGTCTGTGTTCAACACAATTTTGCAATGTACATTTTCGATGCTTTAAATTTATCGCTTATAAATAAAAGCTTTAAGTAGGATCAATTAGGCACTAAAATGGACGGGTTTCGTTTCTTAGGAGTTTCTTCCGAGTATTGCTTAAGTTAAGGACACTTAATGAAGTTTTAAGTACACTTTGCATAACTATATGATTTGTTCAAACCAACAGCACGATTATTATATAAATTCTATGGTACATTCCTCATCTCACTGTTCGCGATAAATTTTTTTCTTTTTTTAAATTCTTTTCTCAATCATTTTCTTGTATATCCCTTCTTTTGACTTCTATCTTATAATCAACTTTTAATTTTACAGGCAGTTTTAATACGTTTCATCTTCAGCGTCGCTTTCGGATGTCTTCAAATCAGTTATCATGTCCCAAATTGCTCATTCAACTCCTTATGTCAATGTGACAGCTGCGTGATATGGTAGCATGGACTAGAAAACGCGCGATGAAACCCCGTATATTTTCATTGATCGTTTGGAAGCAGTTTCGCCGTGAGAAAAACACTCCTTTCTCTCTTTAAACAACAAATACTGCGATAACGATGCATATTCCCGACAGACTAGGATTTTTCGAGGCGCGAAACATTCATACTATGTTCCTCCGTCACGAAATAAATTCTTAGATTAATCTCTCTTCCGGTGGTGGCTTCATCACATTGTCCATTTCTACACGCGGATTACTGAATTCTTGAGCGCTTGGACTGTATGTTCCTCGAGTAGCACGTTTCTTTCTAGCCATCATGAATAATGCAACTAAAGAACCTGCTGCAATAATGAACAGGCATCCGACGATAGGACCAACGATTACCGCTATATCGAGCGCTTGACTACCCAAAAAGTTTTCCGTCTAAAATAGAACACAACATTTATCGCACGTTATTGTACGTAAAAGAAATTATTATTCTAAAATATTAGAATGTACCTCTGTACAGTTTTGTCCGGTATAGTCCGGTGTGCATTGACACTTGTAACCGCCGTCATCTCCACATTTGCA
Organism: Bombus terrestris; assembly: GCF_910591885.1. Lineage (NCBI taxonomy): Eukaryota > Metazoa > Arthropoda > Insecta > Hymenoptera > Apidae > Bombus > Bombus terrestris. The sequence continues at coordinate 5,757,413 of NC_063271.1, read as the reverse complement.
CGTACCTCCATTTTGACAATAATCCTGTTAAGAGAAGGAATGTGAGACATAAGAAAACTAATCGTCAGTGTAGCGAGTAAGAGAAATTATCCGAGAAACAGTACCGCTCTACAAGGATCCATCATTCCGCAATTGTATCCGCAATAACCTGGATCGCAAATGCATTGGTAAGTTCCTGGTAAATTTTCGCACCGTCCCTGACCACAATCGGTCGTTGACAGTACACATTCATCTATATCGAACGAACAATCCTGTCCTATATACCCGGTGTCGTTACAATCACACACGAAACTATCTACACCGTCGTAGCATTTTCCATCGTTTTTGCACGGTACATTTCCTTCTGCATCTGGCGCGCAGTCATCTATATTAATCTCGCAATACAGTCCAGAATAGCCGGGTAGACAAGTACACCGAGGTGTCTAGTAATTTAAAGTAATAGATTATTACATGTTACAAATGATTATACATTAAATCATAGAGGATGAGGGAATAAAAGTATTCGTTTTTATAGGGCGAATAAAATTCTCATTGTATAAACCTGATATGCTATATACCTGATGCAAGTAATCGCATCTACCGCTGTTTTGGCACTTTCGTCCAATGCAGTAGGGAGTATCACAGATTGAACCTTCGTAACCGGTCGTACAAGTACAAGTGAAATTGTCGTTAGTTTGTGGATTTACAATATCCGCGCAACTACCACCGTTTTTGCAAGGTTGATTTTCACAAGTAATTAGGCGAAAGTTTTCACATCGCTCGCCAGTAAATTGATCTGGACATTCGCAACGGAAATACCCAGGAAGATTTATACATACACCATCGTGCTGGCAAGGGCTAAGGGTTACGCACTCGTTTATGTCACTGTCGCATCTGAAATAAAGATAAGCACCTAAGATAGCGTAAATTTAGTTTTTTCTGATTTTCGATAAGAAACGAGTGTATTGAAATTTAATATAATAGATTATGTTATATACTAACAACCATCCCTGCCAGCCGCTATTACACACACACGTATAATTAGCGATTCCATCGATGCACGTTGCTCCATTCGTACATTTATTATCAATACATTCGTCGATGTTAAGGGAGCAATCGTCTTTCGCGTATCCAGCGGGGCATTCGCAAATGTAACTGTTTGCTTTATCAAAACAGTAGCCGTCATTTTTGCAATCGGAGTCGAAGCAAAGTTGACAGCCAATACTGTCATGATACGTTGAATTATTTTCTTGTAATGCTAAGTACTCTAAGGGTGTAAAATTGGCGTTTTGATATACTTCTTCGTACGTGAAGTAATGTAGAAGCATACTACCGATTCTTACTTCACCCAAGCATCCTTTAAAAGCTTCTCCTATAAAATGGAAGACGTATTTTCTAGTCACGATGTAAATAAAAATGTATAATAAATATTACGTAAATATTACGCGTATAATTAAAAAATGTTTATGTACGCTAATATATTACCTGACATTACATTGTAAGGCGGAGAAGCGGTGGTCAATGTACGTTCAGTAAAATCTATCGAATTTTCATTAATACCGCTTTTATTTTCTAGGATCTGTTTTCCAGGGCCGATCGTTATGTAACTATGTTTATTCGATAAAACAGAGCCGAGTCCACCAAGAGTGACCGTTCCGGTAATTAACAAATCATACCACAAAGGAAAACTAAAGTTCGGGCTAACGTGCGATGCATACTCGTCGTTAGAATTTGCATATCCACATTCCATGGAATTATTGCTCAATCTCAATACGATAGACGTCCAATTACCATCAGGTTCGGCTTTACCAAACGTTAGTATTCCTTGATTCTGCAAGTTCAAGCGCCAAGATACCGTGACTTTGTCCTTGTAAACGGAAACGGTAAAATGCTGATCGCCTATACGAGGCGCAATATGCATTAACGTGCCACCGGTATTCGATCGATACGTAATCTGAATGGTATCGATCGTCGAGTCGGTCACATTTTTCTCTTCAACCTGATTATAAACGTAGGTGAAAGAAGTCGTGACACCGTTAAAAGTAGCATTAGCGATGCACTCATAACCATCGTCTAGATTTTGACATTTCGATCCGGAAGGACAATCCTGCAGTTGACAGAATTCCATTTCCTGGCAAGTTTTTCCGGTATATCCTCGTGGGCATTGGCACCAAAAGTCGTTCCACGTAACGTGACAAGTTCCATTGTGATCGCATGGACTACTCACGCATACGTTGTCGGATATCACACCCTTAAGAATTTTGTCGTTATCGAAAGTCACGTTACCAAATTGTATTGGAGTGGGAATATCGTTTGCCTATAAAATATTTTTTTATATTATCGCTAAAATATTGTATTGTAATTTATCACGCGCAGTATAACTTTTAATGAAATTTTGTAATATCGTATTACGCAGATAGAATTGAAAAATGTATCGTTACCTTTAGAGGAAAGAATTCGACGACCATAGTCTCAATGCCATTCGATATTTGAACATCTTGAATAATTCCCTTGAAGTTAACTTGCGGTACTTGCGGTACTTCTATCTGGCGATTGTCAACTTGCCGTATGTATCTGGATGCTTGTGGCATGCCACCCAAGTATAGCACAGTTACGTTCAATTGACCGGACGCGCTGATAGTTTTCCGGAAATATTCGGTACCATTGATCTTCACTTGCACCAATGTTACGTTTCTAATTACTTGTATTAGATGATTGTTTCCATCGTTTAATTTTACGCCGCCAACGGTGTATGCCTCTGAACCGTTAAACTGAATCCTAACGAGTAATTCGCCTCCTTCTAATTGAGCTGCTATATAAGTTTTCTCCTGAGGTTTAAGATCGGTTTGTGGATTCGGTTCTGTTCCTAGATAAAATATATCACCCCTATCTTGTCTAGTGCGAATGAACATGGAAATATCGACGATCGATCTAACTGCTCGTCTAGCCATATCGGACACTTTTACGGTTACGTATCCGTTTGTTATATTCTCATATCCGAACGTCGCTGCTGTCATGTTGTATTGACAGGTATGACCAAGATACGGTCTCTCACATTTACAGGAAAAATCACGCCACCTGTCCGTGCAGTGGCCACCGTTTTTACAACGATTTGGTGAACATTGGGCTTCGCGGGGACATCCTGGCTCAACATCTTCCATATATACGGTTTTTGATGAGGTACCAGAGTACACCTGAATTATGACAATTAGGAAATTTTTCATAATATCGATAAGCTCGTACGACAAATATTTCTTATTTAATATCTTAATTTAATATTCCATAAATTGAATGTATTTTAATGTGACTACGTATATCGTTTATGATCCGAAGATATCGAACGTACCCACTCTCCGTTAATGACAACATCCTCGGTGCAACCCACGAAGAAATATGGGCCATGGGTTAACCGCCGCAGATAATTGGTTGTACCGCCGACATAAGTCATCGGGAAAGATGTATGATTTGAATTGGAACCTTCGTTTAGGCTAATGGGATAGATCGTTTGTTCCTCGTTAGCCGAGAGTACTAGATGCGTAGCGTTGATCGCTACGAACACTTTTTGCCAAGTGGATGAGTTTAATTCACTGCCGATAAATACGCCCTCCCATTTGTTCAGAAGGCTCGAGTGCAAATTTAGCTTGCCATTAACGAGTTCAAGGATATAAAATGTCAAGCCTTTTCCAATGGCCAGTAATCCATTTGGTAAAGTCGTCCGAAAGCGGAATTGTATGTCGTATCCTTCGTCTCGAGTGGTATTTACTAAAACGTACGAGCTGCCGTTCAAAGACATTGTCGTTACCTATGAGAAAGAACAAAAGGAAACGGTATGAATTGGAAGCCAGCAGAAAGTTGCGACCTGTAGTTTACGCAACTTCTTCTGTGTCGCGTATTTATGAGTAAGACAATACAAGGAGCGTGATCAAATGAAATAGGCGATGAATGTAAGAAATTGAAACAACTCGTAAATTTGCAGGAAGAAAAGAAATGGCAAGTCAAAGTATGTAAATATAAACGATGCTTACGTAATCGCAAATTTCACCGTGATATCCATTCGGGCAGGTACAGTTGAATTTATGTATCGTTTCATCGACGAGGTATGGCCAACAAGTTCCACCGTTTTGACAAGCATTTCCTTGACAACCGATCAGCTCTACCGAACAATTTTTACCACCGTATTCTGGCTCACAAGTGCAGGTATAATCAGCTCTTCCATCGGTACACACGCCGTGCTCGCAGGGTGAATATCTTTTACACTCGTCGATATCGTGTTGACAATGATCGCCTTCATATCCCTCGTCACATTCGCAAGTATAACCACCAATACGGTCTACACAGGTTCCAGCTTGGCATGGATTACTATCGCACTCGTTAATATTTACTTCGCAGTTTTTTCCCGTGACACCTTGTACGCAAAGACATTCGTATCTGAAAATAAATTGTTAAAAGTACAATTAGTTCTTCTTTCTTCGGATTATTGATCGATATTTGTTCTTTTACTTCGAGTATCACGATGCTTACCCACTCGCATTCGCATAGCTGAACTCTTGGTTGAATATCGAAGGTAACGTCAACGCGTCACTTTTGTACAATTCTATGTTAGATCTCTCCAAGCAAGTACCATTATACTGACAAGGTGAACTCTCGCATTCGTTTATATCGACTTCGCAATTTTTGCCAGTATAGCCGGCATAACACTGGCATTTGTAATTCTTGACATCGTCTATGCAGTGAGCACCGTTCACACAGGGTCCTGATCGGCAGTCGTCGATATTTTTCTCACAATGTACACCCTCGAAACCGGTGTCGGCACAGTCACAGGTGTAATTGTTTATACCGTCTATACATTGGCCATGATTTAAACAGGGCAATGGTTCGCAATCGTCGATATTTATCTCACAGTTTAATCCACGGAAACCAGGTGAACAAATACACATGTAACTAGCGATCTCATCGACGCAGGTTGCGCCGTTTAAACAAGGATTGCTTTCGCATTCGTTCACATCCACGTCGCATGTTTTCCCGGAATAACCAGCTGGACACTGACACTCGAACGTGTTAATACCATCGATACACGTAGCGTTATTTTTACACGGACCGCATAAGCATTCGTCAATGTCGATGTCGCAGTGATCTCCGGAAAATCCCGGTCTGCAGAAGCAATTATAACTGCCATTTGTATTTACGCAAATACCGTTGTTACATAATGAGCTACCTTCTACCTCGCATTCGTTCACATCCTCCTCGCAAAATTTTCCTATGAATTTGAGTAATCGATTAGTGAGTACAAGTAATTGACGATCGAATAGAAAGCTTGAACAAGGCCCTAGAGCACATTTGGCACATTTTTGGGGGAAATCAGGTTGTTTTGTGAGCTCAACTCCTAACGCGTTTCTTGTGTTCGACGCGCGTATTAAAACGAACGACAGGGACTGTAGGATCGTGCTTTGCTATTAATTCAACCATTGACCAAAATGTGCCATCGATCCTTGTTCGAGATTTCACTTTTCAATTTAACATATGAAAATTGGCGAAAATAATTACATCAACAAACAATTCTTATTGAATTCGAATAAGATATATGTTGTATAAATTCTGTTTAATAAAATCTACCTTTGAAACCGTCTCTGCATTTGCATTCAAAACCTTGTTCTCCGCGATCGATACACGTGCCGCTGTTACAAGGTTTCGTCGCGCAATGGTCAACGATAAGGGTACAATTGGGATCTCTGTAACCCTCGCGACATTTACACTCGTAACCAGCGATACCATCAACGCAAACTTTCCCATCAGGGCATAGCACATCGACGCAGTCGTCCACATTCACGTCACAAATCTTGCCTTCAAAGCCGCGAGGGCACTCGCAAACGAATTCTCGTCGAGACCTTGGTATCAGCGTGCAATTCCCATTATTCTGGCAAGGATTTGACGCGCACGCATTGTACTCGCGTTCGCAATTTTCATCCATGAAGTCTTTCGTACAGTTGCATATGTATCCATTGATTCGATCGATACAAGTACCGCCGTTTTGACAAGGTTGTGATAAGCACTCGTCCACATTGATCTGACAATTTTTACCTAGTGACATTAAGATCGGTTTTATTAAACGATATTTATGTTCCGTTTATAGAACAATTTAAAAGCAAATAACAGGTATTTCGTTCGATCGTGATAAAGTTAGAAGTCGTTTAGAAATATCTGTTATTAGCATTCTTGATTCATCCTATCCACTCTAGATAGCAAAACTAAAATTAAAATATAACGTAGAGATAATTCGCGGATGATTCGTTCGTTGATGAAGGAATAAGCGCGAGTAGTTAGAATATCCAATCCTTGATGCAGAGTTGATGAAACAAATTCGAGCGGCGATGGGATGAATGTCAGTTACATATATTACGAATATGGTAAAACGAGTATTATGGTAGAATTTGGCAAGCAAAGCTTCGTGCGAGAGTTTGCGAATAAGTTGATTACCAGTGTATCCTGGAAGACATTGACAGTAGTAGCTATTCTGTTGATCGATGCAGATGCCGCCGTTACGACAGGGATCACTGGAGCACTCGTCGACGTCGATGGAACACTCGGGGCCTGTCCATCCTGGCTCACAGGTGCAATAATAACCGCCGGGCTGTTCGAAGCGAGACGTAACAAACAAAGCAAGAGGCCACATACAGATATATTCGACGAGACGCGGTTGATTAATCGGCTGGGTGTGCATGCAAAGCGATTCGCAAATGACTGACTCACATAATCGTGACAAGCGGAAGCTTGTTTGCAAGGTAGATCGCGACAAGTGATCGGATCCTTGCATTGAGGTCCTGTCCAAAATCTTGGGCACTGACACATAACACCGAAACGCGTCTCGAGGCAACTGCCTCCGTTGTAGCAAGCGGAGCACCAATCAGAGGCGGGTGATAGACATGTCGTTCCTAATGATCCACATGTTACGCAAAGACAATACGAAACATTTAACAAAGTTACAGGAAAAAGGATTAGTCAAGTAAAGGAGACGATGATTTAGAGAGACGTTAATCACGATACAAACGTATTCTCGACAACAACAATTTTACGTAATTTTCCACTTTCGGCTAAAATAGACTTTATTCTGCATAAAACAGACGTAACAGACGCACACGGTGAGCGTAACGATGACGTAAATGGTGATAGCGATTAACAGACCGCGGATGTTTGTGCATTTACGTGCAACTCGATTATGCAAAAAATCTATAAAATAGTCAAACTTTGTGTACTCGTTATGATATTTGGTAAGCGATGAGCAAATTTTTCGCGTAGAATCTATTTATCTAATTGGAAAATATGAATTTGCATAAACATCGGTAGTCTGGTTTAAATTCGTTTTTTAAAAAAACGAATTCCTTTATACATTGAGATTTCAACACATTCGTTATATTTACAATTTCAAGCTGTGTCTTACACTTTCACTAATAGGAATTTAATCTATTACTCACCTTTCCATTCCGGCGGACAAGTACAGTTGAATCCGTCTTTGTTACTTGTGCATGCTCCGCCATTACTACATGGATTACTGGCACAATAATTGATGGTGCAATTCGGAGGATTGCCCATGAATCCAGGATTACAGACGCATTGCGGCCCATGTGCGTCTTCTACACAGATGCTATTCGGCGGGCATGCCGCGTTCTCGCACAAACTCTTAAGCTCGCAGTGTCGACCGGCGTATCCGGACGGACAATTACAATGATAGGAGCCAACGTCGTCCACGCAATCGGCGTCGTGCATGCAAGGATTCGACAAGCACTCGTTTAAGTTCAATTCACAATTTTGACCCTCGAAACCGTTCGGACAGTGACAGATGTAGCCACCGTAATTATCATAGCACACGCCGTTATTCAAGCAGGGATTCGCCAAGCATTCGTCGATGTCAATTTCGCAATTACCACCTTCGTATCTGTAATAAGATGAAAACGATTAATAATTCACTATAATTTTTCTGCCTCAACAGGTTTATCTTTCAACCGTTTTGTAACGGTTGTTGATTAGATATCGAATACATACATATATCGAAGATAATTACATTTTTCTACTAAGGATGTGGGTTCTCATTCGAACATTAAGAAGTGGAACTTGGTTCGTTCATCTTTTGTATCTAATATGTTTATTATATATTAACAATAAGATGTTATTTCTCTTCTTTAGATCTTGAAAGTATCAAACTTTTATTTCTCAACGTGTATGATGCGAAATGTACCAATGTATTTTATACATTCCAAAGAGACCATGTTTTTCGAAGCGCCGATAAAAGAATTATTGTCAGACGGCGCAGAGAAACGTGGAAATAAATCGGCAAGGAATTTAATCGATAGTTTCATACTGTACAGTGTACTACAGAAATGACAAACTAAAACGGGAGTATACGTAAATTGCTTGAGACTTTCCCTCGAATTATTTAATACGACGTAAACGCCAGAGACGTACCCTGTTCTATCGCATATGCAGGTATAATTGTTGATACCATCGATGCAAACTCCACCGTGTCTGCAAGGATTCGGTGAGCATTCGTTAAAATTGGTTTCGCAATTTTTCCCCGTCCAACCAGGCAGGCACTCGCACTTATATTCGCTTTCGGTGAGCGCTATACAAACACCTTCGTTTCTGCATGGACTTTGTTCGCAAAGTCGTACACCGAGTTGCGATTCGCAGTAAATTCCGGTAAAGCCTGGCTTGCAGGTACAGCTAAAGTCTCCTTTCGAGTCTTCGTTGCATGTGCCACCGTTGCGGCAAGGACTGCTCATACATGGCGGACCTGACAAATTTTATACAGATAAAGTACTTTAGCATTTATTGGGAAACAGTGATTCTAATAGCTTTAATAGCGAAAGAATGCGACGCCAGTGCTCCCGAAATCCAAACACCTGTTGTCAGATAAAAGAGCCCATAATAAAAAGAAAAAACGCGATAGAATTGGCAACTTGAAACTTATATTTGACAAGCAGACAGGAATGTTAGTATACAGTTTTTATTTATAGAAACCCCGGTAAATGTATGGTGTTCCAGGTAGTTAGTGTCTTCGGCATGCTAATTTTCTTTAGCTCGTGATTGAAATAAAATAACGTGGAACGAGATGTTCGAGCAGAATATCCACCGTGCAAACTCGTTTCTTATAAACACTCGGCTTTAATTGGGAATTAAAGACGTGTTATTCGTGATATGTGTTTCGTTGAGATATTCTATGTATGTATGTCACTTTATGTATGTATGTATATCAAAAAAGGCAGACAGATGATGAAATTCATGCAAAGATTATAGACGAAAGTTAAAAAAGAGAATCCATGGCCGGCTGAATCGTAATCGATATTTCAAAGCTTAATTTAGACATTAATATTTCCAATCACGATTGTATTATAAAAGGAATAAACAACGAGAAATTAAGATAAATATAACACGATTCGTTACGATGAATTTAACCGTGATTTGCTTTTAAAAATTTCTACGCTAAGCAACGTAATTCCATTTACGATGAAGATATTACGATTGTAATTTATGATAACGCGTATTTCTACAAGGCCATGCATCTATTTCTATCTTTCGCTCTGTGCCAGTATCCCGTATTCGACGTCAATGTCTACCGTTGTCAATTTGACAGTTGTTGCCGGAATATCGGGCGTAACAGTGACACTCGTAACGATCCTGCCGTGACACGCATTTACCATGCATCATGCATGGCTCGTGATGGCAGAAATCCATGGTGGCGATTGCACTTGATCCTATACCACCGTTAAGTCCGCTCGTACCACCTGAAAGTTTCGTAGGAAAATCTGCCATGCAATCTGCTACTTGTATCATAAATCGCACATACGATCTCACATACGAGTAGTCTGAGAGTTTACGCAGGAACCAACTAAATACACGTGATTTTCACTCTGAAAGTTGTGCAGTGATCCAAGAATCTACAGCTTAGTACTGAATTTTTCGTCTACGGAAATTCTATTCTGTGGTTCAATTGCTCGATTCCGTTTGTAATTGAACCAAATAAAGGAAAATGTGTTATTTCGCACGTATTTAGTATCTAATCAATTTCTACATTTTCAATATCTTTCTTTCTTACTCGGCAAGATATCCGAAATATTATAAATATTAATATTCGTTTAGAAGAATCCTTACATCCTTTGTTTTCCGCAGGACAGGGGCCAAAGATAGCTCCGTTATTGATGGAATCGTTAAAAAGTATACCAGGACCTTGGAGGATACATCCTCTGAACGCTTCTCCCACGATAAGGGAGCCATTCATATCGTAATCGGGCAGCGTAAGGATCGCAGCATTGTACGTTGCATTGGCAATTACCTAAACAGAATCAGTCAAAAAATCAACGTTGTAACGAGAAATAGAAATATAGCTTTAGAGTCTCAGATCCGCCAAAGAGGTAAAAATTACTTTTTTAATTGCTCTTTTTAAAAAAGAAAAAAGAAAACGTAAGTAGAATGATCTCGACAGCAGAAGGGGAGAGTAAAAAACATTTTTTAAGATCACGTTTTTCATTTCATAAAGTTTCATAAATATCGATGTACGACTTCAAAGGGAAACATTATAATTTAAGTTTTTAATATACCATAACAATTTAATTTTTTAATTTAATCGATCGTCAAATTGTTGGATTTATTAAACAGATACAATTCGTCACTAGATATGGAAAATTTATTACAACGAGGAGAGTCTTTTATATTGAAAAAAGTGTTGATCACCTGTGTGTGTCCTGCTGCGTTTAAAGTGAGATTTCCGAGCCTAAAGAAGATATTGACGTTGTGCCAAACATTATTCAGTAATCTGGCGTTTAGTCTCGCTTTGTATCGTTGTTGATCGATGATGGCCGCGAACAGAAGTCCATCCGGGGTCACTTCCAGACTAATCGAATCCTCGTTGTATTTCTGCATGAAAAGTCGACCTCCTTCGCATGTTCGAAAACTCAAGCCGCTATGCCTATGCACGGACACGAACGAGCTCAATTTGAGGAACGCCGACCCATTGAAATAGGCTTCCCTGGGACGTTCATCGTAGTTTTTGTGTCTGGAATCTTGCGGCGCTTCGTCGGTGACTACTAATAAGCTCGTAAGTACTAGAACATCAAGTAGTAAAACGAAATATATTACGTTACCTGCATAAAATTTCTTTCATGGTAATAAGAAATATAATAACATATATAATAAATTTTATAACGGGGAATAGAAACTTTACGTTTTTCAGTATGTCGGATATCGTAGATATTCGAACAGTTACAGATATTTACCGAAAGTAGGAAATGAAGGACAGTGCGACCGATTATGTGAGTGTTCCAATTTCTGTTATCGCTATTAACTATGTAGGTTGAAATTTCGGTAAGATAATGTACGCTTGTATTGGATTCTAATCGACATGTGTACACGAAAGATTTGATTTCTCTGCTCACTGAAACGTTCAATTTAGGTTACTGAATTGCATCCTCTTCGATAAACTAATCGAATGGTTGTTCGAATTCGTAGTTTTATTCGATATTGAACGAATTCCATATATTTAGTTAGACTTTTTTCTTTATCCGAGTTCTGCTTTATTTACGACATTTCTTTTTATATTTCTGTAGCTTGCGTGGCCTCGTGCTATAGAATATTTATTAAGAGAGTAAGTTTTCCAATTTAAGCTTTATCATTAGGTATTTTAAAAATACAAACATCCGTAACTTTCCAAGCAAGGCGGTTGATGAAGTCCACTGCACCCACAGGAGGATCGATGGTAACCAATAAATAATGCATGAGATGCATCTGCACGCCCTCGTAAGGTTGTATAGTTAGGAGAGACTCGTTTAAGGTGGACATTACGGTTATACACCGGCGAAAATTCGTCGAAATCACGAACCTTGATTAATTACAACTACAACGTATTGATTATTTACGCGGAATGTTTATCACGTGAAAAATAAATTTCAGAACAGATAAAATAGATATTTTCCATATATATATATATATTGCCATATTATATTTATATATATAACCATCATTTATTTATATATGTAGATAAATTATGTTTAGATAAACTAATCCACGTAAATCGAATTAATCGCACTTTTGGAATTAAAGTGCGCATGCTACACGCCAGATTGCCATGGGAAAACAGAGTTTAAGATAACATTATAATTCGATAGAGTTAACGTCGCGTATCTGGCCTTGTCTGCCTACACTTTGAAATAATTCAATACATCCATCCTTCGAATGTATCGAGTACATGGAAAAAGATTAAATGTTACTCGAATGACTAATAATGGGAAAAAGACAAAAGTCGTGTGTCTGTGTATGTGTTGGAGTACGATTAAATTGTGAGAGAGTTTGTTGGAAAGGAAAAAATGACATACACCTGGTATGAACCTATGTACGTGCACGATCGTAAAAAGAAATCATAAACGATTTATAAAGAATACGATGGTAACAGTTCTTACTTCTTACATTGTCAATAAATAGAAAAATTCCGAAGCATTTCCTTTTATATTTAACGGTACAACTAAAAAGTTATTTTACGTATGCATATAACGAAACTGATCAATCGTAAGTTTTATGACAACCGATAATAGTATGGAAATTGCACGAAGCGAGATCGGCTGCAATACATACATATATACGTATATGTTAACCGATAAAAGTACTTCGCTGTATGCTGTCTCCTCTGTATTTTCATAAGACCTTGAATAACACGTCTCTGATGAACTATTCTTTCTTACGATCGTTCCCTAATTTACATATTCTGATGTTGACATAATAAACAGAAGCGTTGTATCTCGTACAGAATTGCCGCGTTATCATGATATTTCAGTGGACGTCGTTAATGAATTGCAGAACAGGTTGATCAAAATATCTATGTCTATATATAGCGTCGTTACGAAGATAACTTTAGGATAAAAAACGAACATTTACGTAAGCACGGACAAAAAAAAAAAAAAAAAAGAAGAAATATCAAAGTGGCGGTTAAATCATCGTAATCGTAACAAAATTATTCATGCTTGAATCTAAGGAAGCAGCAGTATGGTATCTTTAATTAAGATTCATATCGTGCTGGCTCCTAGAGTTTTTCCACGATTCCTCTCGCATGAGCGCACGCGACGCGTTCGAGAATGAATACATGGCAGGAACTCACGAGTTTGCGTGATTGGCATATAAAATACGCACAGAAAAGACAGTTGTACTTTACGTATGTTGTCTTAGACACAATGGGGAACACACCGTGATGTGAACAATTGCAACGATGTAGACTTGAGAACATTGAGAAAAATCATGGAAAGTATAGTTAATTCTATAATATGTTCGAGCGCTACTATATTACAGGAATATTCCTAATTTCTTATATATCTTAGTTGCAATTGGCAATTATTGTTGCAGATAGAGATAATTAGCAATTATATCAATGGGTACTTTTGTGCGATAAAAATGAATTCGATAAAAGTTGCCTACGACTATAGCATTAGAAATGCTACTTTACTCAATTTCTAAAAAAAAAAAAAAAAAAAGGTTGGAAAAAGGAAGAAAAAGTTGCAAAACGAGATCTAATTACTTGATATCTTGAAGTGGATGTTACTCCGATTATACCGTATAAGTAGAAACGGTTTATGGAAACTACTGATCGTGAGACAACGCAGAAAACAACCGGAAGTAACTTCCTTTTCTTTAGAACGACGAGACGCAACGACAAATATGGTGACGTGCCTCTGGTTTTGCAGGTCTCAGCTCAACGATGAATCGATAGAAAGACGTTCTGTTTCGTGACTATGCAGGCGTTGAAGTCTCTTCTCCGCGCAGATCAACGGAGGAAGATTTCTCAGAAATTCGTCGGCTATTTGTCACACTTCTGAAGTTTAATGATTCAGAATAGAATATCGCTAGAGAGTAGCGATTGAAATAAAAAGAAGGAACTATAATATAAGCAAAAATGTAACCAAATGTAACCTACAATCTCAAAATATCGAATCGACTAATTTTTGATGCAAATAGAATTAGAAATTAAGTGTGTCTAACTATTCGACCGCTATACATAAAAATGACGCGCTATCGTTAATGTTACATTATAAATCCTATAGCTTTTTTATTACTTCGATTGAATAATATTTGGATCAACCGTAATTGACTAACTATATCTACCGTTTTAAAATACCTATTAGTTGTTCAAGCAACAACAAATCATTAAGATTACGAAGAAAATGATTTATCTACTTTATATATTAGAAAGGAGTTTACTGTTAGAAAGCATAACGGATCAGACAGGCTACGTAAAATTTCACGATTCGTTTGGCATCTCGATGATTGGAAGAATTCCTTCTTATTAACAGCAAGCATGTTTTGTTACAACGAGTTGCAACAATTTGTGAAATACATTCTGTGCGTCATAAAATATTTGATTTCTTTTGTCAAAGCAACGATCGACAAACGTGAAAATCCATTAAAGATTATACAATGTCCAACTAATTAAACCGACTAATGCATTCCTATTATACGATCATACCAATAGAATTTCTTAACACGGTGAATATCTTTGTTGGTATGTATTCACATATGAGTACAATATTATGTGACTCAACGGCTTAGCGAGTCTTGCCACGCCTTCGTTGGTCACGAGTAACTTTCTTTGTTGCTTTGTAGGAAGCTACTTATCCGAGATACTGTATACTAATACTCGTAAAGTAATAGATGCAACGATAGTAAATATGTAGTACAAGAAGAGTGGGTTAAGCAACAGACAAGTGCAAAATAAAATATACACGATGTAACGCGTACCGATAGATTATCTCTTTTTATTACAGTAAATACGTCGAACACGAGTTCAATTATTTAAAATAAATATTTATGACGAAAGATGTAAATTCAATGACGCATAGAGATGCAATTATTCGAAGCAACAGTATCTTAGAAGCTACGACTACTCTCGTACAATTCTAAATACTTTTTTTCGATTAATTTTAAAATAAGTACGACTTAATAACGCAGAAGTTACTTTAGTATGCCATTAATGTATTTACGCGTTAATCACGAATTGTTTCATAACGTGATATTATGGTTGAATAATGTGATTGATAATTTTATTAAGAAGCAGGTACGAGCTGTGATGAATTTCAACAAACAGAATTTATCACGGCGTGCACTCGGTACGTATAGTGGTCGCGTGAGTTGTTTTACTAACAAACCCGTATCTTAGCCACTCTTTTTGTTCGACGATCTTCTTGTACTTCGTAATTTGCCAATCATGCATGAACGTGTAATATTTAATATTGGTTTAATCCCTGTAAAATCACGCACGATATGAATAATAGCAATTTGTTGTTGTAGAAAATAGTAAATATTTGTTTGAATCGTAATCGAAATATCAATAATTTCTATACGTAAGTAACGAATAGTGGAAAAAATGTATTGTACGCACGATTCGTACTCATCTATCGTAAAACGAATGCTGATAGAGGAGAACATTATGTGTCGTTAACGTCAAAAAACAGGTTATGGTTTCGATGACTCACTGTCTCGGCTTTGTAATATGTAGATACAAAGAACTCTTCGTCCCGATCTCCACTGGTTATACTTTCAACGTAATCGTTGAATTCCTATACGTCGTTGGGTCGAAAGACATCATTTGCGGTTTATTTTTACCTTTCGACAAGACGAGAATCAACCGCTTTCCTTTAAGCATAGAGGTGTAGCCGAATGAGGATTTATTCGAAACTGTTTAACCTCGTGGCTCACTTACGACTTGTAGAGCACAGAAATCCAATTAGGGAAGAAAGAGTCTTTTATTTCAAGGATGAGATGCAAACGTATGTAGAACGGACTATTCGCCTAATAGAAAATTCATAGACAAACGTAATTAACATCTAAATAGCTCGTTTTTACAACCTGTACCATTTTCCTATTAAATCGTTACGTGAATTTTTCCTATCGATATTTTAACGTAAAAAAGTCAACGTGAGTGGAAAAAAGATTAAAGATGTACGAAGGATTATTTTCTGATTCAAAGTCGGTTGATGTAAATCGATGGTGTAACCGTATATTATCGAAATAATTTAGCGATAAATTGTCGATTGTAACGATAATAGGTATTTTCGTTTTAATTGAATTGATTTCAGTTCGCTTTGAAACGATCTTCGTTTTTGAACGCACACACATTTTAACGCAAACGGATGTCATATGCACGTAACACTCCATCATGTTCGTAACAAAACAAAAATCTATTTCTTAACAATCCCAGTTGATGAAAACCAATTTTTCCTGGCACAAAAATGTTGAACGACAAACATCGAAGGGATTATAATTGAGCGCAACCGTGGCTTAAATATCGCGTCAAGTTTTTCACGTAGCTATAAAATTTATATAAAAACCGCGTACAGGTCAATCTTCTTTATTTTTTATTTATAGTTTTCGTTATAATACATCAGTTTTTTTTTTATATTTTCTGTTATACATAATTGTATTTTCTAAAAAGATGATAAGCGTTTCCATTCATTTTCGTTCTCCCGTATTCGCTTTGTGCAGATATCTCGACATAATATAGCCGTGTACACTTACGCCCACCGTCCGATATATGCAATTTCAGTTCGCTACAATCTACAATCGTAGTCTCGTATTTGATCGGCTGAACCATAGAGTTTAAGTTCACCAGATTCTGAAAATTACCATTGCTCTTATTTAATGGAATGCTCCGGTATTCGCAGAGTATTCATTTTCCACAAAATCCAATCGTGAATGTCGAATTTTAAATTTTATATAGCGGTACGGTTATCTCATTGTTTGTACAGACTGGCTGAAAAACTTTCACGGAAACACGGAAAGCGAAACAGAAAGGACGGAATTCTTTTCTGAAAAATTTCATTTCTCTTTGTCGACCCTATAGAGGAACGCACCTTGAAAATTTCTCTGCGTTGTAATCCTACGACGATTTCGAAAGCATCCTATATAGAGATGACGTTAAAAATTTTAGGATAGCTCGTTGGACAGGTAGCAAAACAGGTAGCTACAGTGAAAATCAGTGTAAGTTTTGCTAATTGAACGTAGACGGTTCCCACGGACCGTAGATCCTCGCCTTCGGGCTCTTTCATAGGAAAATTACCGATACATCAAAGAAGAATGTATTATACAATTTGCGAGAAATTTCCATTCTCGTCCTCGCTTTCTCGTACCATTTCCTTTTTCATATCTTTATCAATCGATTTAGTAATCATCCCGTAACTCCACTAATTTGAGAAACGAATTGAATTTAAAGACTAATTACCTCGAAACTTTAACTTAATCACGTTTCATTATCTCTAAACCAACACGAGGATTCTAAGTATTTGTGTTAAAGCAAAGATAGCAACGATAACGAAGAAATTATCAAGAGCTCGGAACCGCTAGGACTTTCGACTTTATTTCAAAGGCTCTACCTGAGCACTTTCAATGCGCAAGCTGCGCCGTAGAATTTTACGTAACGTCATGCCTCGCTCATACTTGGAAATGACTAGCGGTGGCCTTGCGCGACAGGCTCCGCCATTGATCAGACTCGCCAAATTTCAAGGAAAGGAACACGTCGTGCTGAACGGTAATTTCACCTTCCGGGTTACGCCTGTTTTGTTGGTGGAAAATGCATTCCTATCGGATTACGTCGGCATACCGTGCTGCTGTGATCGGTTCTATAGATCGGTGAATGGGTTTCATTCATTTGAGCAGTGGTTCTCACGGGATCCGCTATGTTTCCGAGGTATGTAGAGACCAGATGTCAGGATAAAGCGAAACCACCGCCAAGAGGGAGGAGAATTGTCGACACGATGAGAGACAGACTCAAAGAATAGGAGAGACCTTTGAGCAAGCGAGAGGGAGAGACGGTGGGTTTCGAGATGACAGAAAAGGGAGTATAGAGGATTAATAGAGAAGGAAGGAGAATAGAGGGCGAGAAAGGAAGAAAAGGCGAGGAGTACCGCAAGTAGATTCCGCGTGTATAATGACAGGCAACTGCATTTTCAATCGCGTTCTCCTGCATAAAAATGCTCGAGACCGACGTGCGCTGAACTTTATCGTGTGTACACAATTTTCCATGAGTGGACGCGCCTTTGATTGACATGCATCGATTGCATAATACAACGCGTGGCCGCGCATTGACGTTTAAGAAAGGATTGGATGAAAAATAGAGGAAAAAATATACGCTTGAAAAATTCGATAACGTCGTATTTGCTTTTGGGAAATATGCCTGGTTTATTTGATATTTCTATCGAGTTATTAATTATTTATTGTTTATTAATACACCCATGTATTTATACATATTCGATAACAATAACCATGCATTATTGGATATTGTGAATTATAAATCTGGTCGATGGAAATGCAACGGTACATGGAATACATTAATCGCCTTTGTGCAAGTTTCATTAATAAGTCTCTCGTTCTCTCTTTTCAATAAAATCTGTGGCAAATTATGATTTTCTATTGTTAATAGAGAAAAGTAAATGTGTTAAACACACGTTTTATGTGTAGAAAGCGAAACTAGATAAAGACATAGGTGACACTAATTTTGTCTTTTAATTTCACCTTTTAACGTAGGAACCTGTCAACGACAACTCCGTAAATTGTAAAGAATCTTTTTCGAAGTCTATGTTTGTTTATTGCTCAATTATATTTAATTAATTCTCTTCGATCGATTTTACTCGCATTTATTATTGTTAAAATAGAAATAACGTGTAATTATGAAATACGCGACGCTCAAGTTGCGAAGCAAAGGCAACTTTCTCAACAATTTGTGAGAAAACTGCGCCTTTGGGAATTAGTAATCAGCTTATGGAATATCTTTGCCGATCTAAAATGTACACCTTTCTATTAATATTTTCCTCGTTTCGTACATTTTTTAAATTATACTTTGCCATGTTTAATACCCTTTTAAAGAGTTAAATAACGTGTATAATTAACGCTGAATGCAGTCTTATAAACACGATCGTTACAAAATTTAATGAATTTACTTTGGAAACTGCCAGGTGCACGCTCGCCAAGGAACGCTTTGAAAACACATTCATACATCCAAATACATACGTGCGATGAATACAGCACGGTCTATGTTAGATTAGATAATAACAATTTCTTTAATTACAGAATGAAACCATCGCCGCTAGTATAAGCAATAGCTCGAGATGATACTTCTAGAAATGCGTACGCGATTCAGACGAACTTATTATTCTCAACGAAATATATTTTAACAGAAGCTCTCATCAACTAACTTTACTTTCAGATCGTCCATAGTTATTGTCATTATCGGCCGTTAAAAAAAATTAACGTGATTATATCTGACAAAGACTTTTCTATCGCAGGGAGAAGTCTCGAATCTGGACCTTTTGATGTTCGCTCGACGACTGATTGAAACCGATCATCAACGGTTCGATATCGGAGAACGTTTAGATTATCGGCCACGAACGCCGATCACTGGAACGAGTTCTCGAGTAAGGTTTTCACGTTTTATCGCCCACGCTATCTTCTCAACGATTGCCAGATTGTGGGAAGAAATCCCTCGAGGATCAAAACTATAGATCGATTTGCGCAAAATAGAAACAAGATGAAACTTATGAGAAAAATGTCTGTCGTCGAGAAGCAGATTGGAATAACGACCTTGGTATACTGCGGCGTGCATGGTTACAATGCTGAGCGAAAGGCGCGTTACTAGAGCTTCCGGTTCTCTGTGATGTCCCGAGAGCACGTTTCGAGCAACGCTGCGTATATTCGCTGCACGACATCTCCCTTTCGTAACGGTATAAACTTTTACCACAGCTTCTCAGGATCATCGGTGTGGATCAGTGACCGACCCGACGCCACGACAACGACCCATGAAATCGCTGCCTGGTCGAAGGCTCGACGAGAACACTGTCGCGTACACTCCGGGGTTGTAACCATGAAGGTTACACACTTTGGATCTTGCGTCCTCGCTCGATTCCTCGTTTCTCTTCTTTTTCTGCATTTCAGTATGCCATACAGCCTGGATTTCATTGAAACTTTTACGTCCCGGACTCATTCGGAAGACAACTAAACAGAGCCACGTCATTCTGTTTTAAGTTGGTAGCTTTTAGAACCTTTTTACTCGCAGTACGATTTCAAGGATGAAGTTTTAGTCGAGTTGGCGAACAATTACGTCCATTATGATGGTTTTCGGAACTTGAGAAAAGCGACGATAACTATATAACGCAAGTCTAAATGGACGTGTGAATATTATCTTTAACGTAGAACGTCTAAGTGATCGTCATTATCAAAGCGTTGCTAACCCGCGATATAATTATCGTAAAGCAATTTTTATGTTCAATTACGTTTCGTGCTAAGAATCTCCAACTTTACTTTCACCTACTTATTAATACATAAATGTTCGGAACATGATTTTACACCGTGTATACGTTACATAAACCGTTGTTTTCTAGTTATTCACCTTTACAGATTAGCCGATAGAATAAAGAAAACGGTAAGTTCTTATTTTCACAGTTATGCTTTTTAAACGTTGAATCAATCTCCATATGTAATATACCTGTATCTCTTAACAAGCGTGGAGGAAACGCTCGATATACGAAGGCCTACACGTGTTAAAAACTTGGAACTAAAACTAAAGAAAAGGAAAAAAACTAATGGAATATATGTATAAACGTTTTAATTAATAATTCTCTGTAGAATAACATAAGTAATAGTGTAAAACTTTCTACGTGAAAAAAATATTTGAATTTATATTTGAAATACATTCGAGAAATATCAGAGATAAATTTAACAAAGCAGATGGAAGCGAATGATCATCTGTCTGAAATTTCAGCGCTGATATTTTTAATCATACGCCGAAGGCATAAATCTCGTAACGTGCCAATTATTCCAGCGAAGAAAAAGAATAAAACCAAGGTATAATAATGCCAAGATTTGAACTGGTTGGCTAAATCGCGAGCGTATTGAAATAATACGTTCTATATACATATACGCGCCACGTACCACGTACCATTGTCTTCTGCCTCACCTTTAAAAACGACACGCTCTGAAAAAAAAGCTATTCCGAGTGTGTGACACTCGAACGAAGAATGACACGGGAACTAAGGGAAAAAAGGGTGTCGTTTCTTACATATGAGAGACTTGCATTTTAAACGGCGGCCGCTTTGCATTATGTATAGGCGAAATTTTACAACGATAAAAACCCCACATGCAATCGTTGATCATTGTAATTTATTCCTCTCGGTTGACCGACATTATGTTAGTTAATTTAAAAGTGGGTAGTAAGTGAATGAATTTAGATTACGATAAAATTATAAGTTTGTAACTTGATAGTACGTTTCTCGATTTAATAACTATCTTAATATATGGCGGCAAATATCAAGTATCAGTTTAATATAAATAAACACGTAAGTGCAATTAGTACAACTAAAAGCAAAAACGGAAAGCATAAAGTATAATTAGCAACAAGTAATCGTAAGCTTAATCGCAAGTGTAAACGAAGAAATATGATGAACGACAGATTGGAAGCTAATACATATATATATATATATATGTACATATGTATATATATTATACGGAACATATAAATGAAATACCCAAGTGTGTGCTTTATTTGAAAAGTGTGACACGCGATGAATGGAATTCGCGAAAATCGTTTTATGAATTTATCTGAATGTGAAGTTTCGTTGAATAGAATTCACAAAGGAAATCTGTGAAAGTATCGGTTTTCCAAGTGAAACATATCAACACACATACGTGCATATGCGTTCCGCGAATAACAAAGCTACTTCGGTCGATGTAGAAAGTTCGCGTAGGGCTTCAGTTTGAATGGGCACCGTTTTCTGTAGGGTATTAAATGGGATACGACTGTCTCGTAGTATCGATAGAAAGCTAATATGCTATCGCAAATTATATGAATTTTAGTTATCGAACGACCGATGCGATTATACAATCGATTATACAATTTGCACACGTATCGCGTCTTTTTTTTCAGTTCTAGCTGTAAATCCTTCGTCTGATAAAATCTGGCACAGGGTTGTGCAGAAGAAAAAGTGGCACAAGGATACGCAGAACTCGATTTTTTTTTTTTTTTTTTTGTATTCGTGCGTCTCATTTCGCGTTTGACGAAAGGAAAAAAAACAGAATAGTTGGAAATCTTGCTTGATTTTCCAACCACGTCGACGCTTCGGTCAACGTAAACGGAAACTCAACGGTACGAGACGCTATTGCCCTACTTTAATACGGTTAAATCATAAAACCAGTCTTCCTATTGTTAGAAAAATTAGAGCCGCAATGAGTCATGATACCAAGATGCCTTCTGGGTTTCACACGGCTTATCTAAATGCACGCAAAACGCATTTACATCTGAATGGCGTATTCGTAGGTAATCGTAAGAGCCTACAGAAATTCCTTTGAATTGATAAGGAGAATCCAACAGCCGCTTCAATAGAATTTCTTCGTTACGAGACATACCATACATGTTTATACGTTCGTTCGAGAGAAACCAATTTGGTATATGACACGCGTAAAGGTGTAAACTTTACTTGTGCCGTATCACACGAAAGTAGCTATATTTTCATCTTTGTAAAACGATAAGCGTATCTGAAGCTGAGCTGTAAGGCCTGATACGTATAACAGGCACGTGTTGTTTTGTAGCGTAACAATATATGTTTAGATTTAGAGAACGAGATCGT
Source organism: Bombus terrestris (assembly GCF_910591885.1). Lineage (NCBI taxonomy): Eukaryota > Metazoa > Arthropoda > Insecta > Hymenoptera > Apidae > Bombus > Bombus terrestris. The sequence goes on along the minus strand of NC_063271.1, from coordinate 5,734,797 downwards.
ACCATGGCGCAATGTATATTATTCAATCACATGTTAATCCGTTTTTCAACAAAATGAACGTAAATCAACAGCAATCGACCGCGAAGATACCTCTGGTTTTTTGTTAAATTACAGAATCGGTGTAATTTAAAGATAGAAACAAAGTTTAATATAATTAATAGACGATTGATTAATTAAGTAATTTGTTTTCACTGCACGGTACGTGATTTGCAAGAAATCTTTTAGGCGATAAATTTCATTCACAAGTTTATCGACGATTGGATGCGTTACAGGAGGAAATCGGAGCGAAACAATTGTTATACGGGTATAAGATCGAAATGAGCGTCGCCCTAATACCGCAGGTTTCGATAACATTTTCTGTACATATACATTTCTGTATGTACATTCTGTACATTTTCTGTTTCTACAACGTTGCTCGGTGTGCGATGCGGGTCGATGGAAATTATTTCGTGTGTTGCACATTTACATCACGACGCCACGTACATCAGCATAATTGCTATACGTAGACGAGTTATGTGGTCAGGTTGAATCCAACGAATCGCAAGAGGCACAAATATGTAATTACTGTCGCAAGAGAATTATTTAATAATTAAGTGAACGGACAAATACGTAAATTTTAGAAAAACGATCAAATACAATAAGTCAAACATCTACCCGGATGAAACTGTTTTATCGATATTAATAAACTTGTGTCACGATTACGACCAAATCATTTTGTGGAGAAAGTTCTTCTGGTCGTATCTTTGGATGAATGTTGGTTTAAGAGTTTCGAAGGAGCATATGTAACATCGCAGAGCATTTAATCATTTATGTAGAACTGAAGAGAATTATCAGAGAAAAATGAATGGGGTAAAAATTAATTCTTTTTTTTGCACTACTTTGATAGGCATCGGGTCACTTTATATAGATATAACATGCAAGTGATTCATATCAAGTTACAGAAGGAGCGATCTCATATAATATTTCAACTCATTCGTTTCGTATTAGCAATGATATTTCCTCTTGAATTGAATATAAATCACGAAAGAGCCTCGAAGTTGCATTATATTTAATTCTGGAAAAAAAAACAAGATATTCCCAATTTTCTAATCAACCTAAATTCAATGTACAAATAATATTTCTTAGTTTTATCTATGATAGTGGCAAGTGCATAGTACGAGAGACGTTTCTACCAAAATTTAAACCATGGTTTCCCTCTTGAGACATAGAAAAACAAGATAACGAATAATCCCATCGAAAGTCCAGGGACAAGAAAGTAGAGAAGACAATAATACTAAATGTAGCACATGGCCTCTGAAAACCTCTCTAGTGTTCTGTCCCCATGAATTCTTTGGAGAAAAACCTTTTCCGAAACTGAAGAACCATTCAAGATTTGTCTAGTGCTTCATTCTGATGATAACCAGACAACCGAGACCATCGATGCACAAAGCGCATCTAAGTAAGCGCGTTTCTAAGTAAGATTTACAAGATTTTCAAATATATGTTCCAATTTTGAGATCTTTATGTTCTTACATATTTAATGCAATACAAATATTATCGAAGAAATAAAATCATACACGTTATTATTTTAATGTATAATATTATTGTTTAAGGATCAACGATGACATATTTTTTTGTTACAAATATTCGTTTCAGTAACGTTAATAGAACGTAAAATAAGGTATAATAAAAGTTGTTTGGAGCATAATAACGAGGAAACGGTTTACCTCGTACAAAGCGTATAAGGAAGCCAGAGAATCCAGGAAGTAATGACTAATACAGTTACAGTAAAGTTAATCAAACCTACCGTTAAAGGAATGTAACTTGGGTATTCTACGACATTGTACGCGTTACTGTAATAACAAGGGCATCGGTATTGCTACTAATATATAAAAAGATCAACGATATTCATCGGCTGATATGCAGTAAGTATCGCGTGAAAAATTCCTTAGAGGTATCGGAGGAAGAACAGAAAAAAAGGAAGAAGAGGAATCGCAAGGAAACATCCTGGGAAAGATACGAGGATAAAGCCAGGAATAAAGAATAGGAAAACTACCACTGTATGTACACGTAATAGTAACCATTTGAGAGGTCATTAAAAAAATAATGTGGAATGTTAAAAAGTAAAAAAGATGAAAGTCAAAGACAAGCATGGAATCCGTGTCACCGATTACATCGAGTTCTTGCTTTATATTAGCGTAACTTATGTCAGTGACAATACCTAATCATCGTGGCAAAGCCACATACGAAATGAACATAGAGGTGAAATAAAATAGCCAGAACTACGTTCTCTCTATTCGTTGCGCTTCGATGACCCCGAAAAAATGCAATCTGCTGGAATGTTGAAGTTGCATTCGACGAATGCATGTAACACCAAAGAAGGAGCCGAATGCACATAGAATCAGCTAATTCGAATTATATCGAACGGTATCTCGCTTCGAAAATCTTCCACACGTTAATACAGAAATAATAAATTCGATAATATTCGTTAATGTCGAGGCATTGTTGAAATCGACACTAATGAATCGGTGAAAACGAGCCATAAATTATCGCTTCAGCTGATAAAACATTTTCGTATCATTTTTATCTTCACACTCGATAAAAAGAATTGGATTGTTGAGAATTTCCCGATTAAAATGCACGTATCTCCGTTTATTTATTTCTATATTTATTTCAATTTCTATTGCCAGTTAAATAAAAGTAATTTCGTTAATACTCGGCTAATGGGAAATCTTTAAATGCATCAACTGGAATTTAAACACATTAACTGTTTCTAATTATAGCTATGAGTCATTATTATTCAAATATATTATTTCGCGTCGTTAAATACAATTTTTTTCATATAAAGACGATGGTATCGTTCTAACCAAATTCACTCTTTCTTTGTCGATTCTTTAATATCCGTAAATACCATACAATACATACGCAAGAATGTTTATCAGTTTCTTGCTTGGACTACCTCAAAGAATTAGAAGAGATGAGAGACTCGATATCAACGATTTGTTCCATGCATTAGTCACAACGGAGAAGCAGATACTATACGTTTTTTAAGAAACGAAATAGCTTGGTTTCCTTTAACGATTCAATGGTAATCGCTTTTTCAAGGAGTACGTTATTTTTCGTCAAATTACTCGAAGCAAATTCGATCGAACGTAGCGTAGCGTCGGCTGCGGAAGAAGCGGTCGCGGTAAAATTTCTCAGACGTTGAATAAAACGATGCACTTGTTACGGAATCTACTCCACTCTTTTTACGCTGACGATAAGAAGAAAGGAAAAATGATTATGGCTAGCATCGTCCGGTAGGTATAACGACGAATGTGGAACCTCTGTTCTGCGCAGTAGGTTTGCATGTATAGAGTATATAAAATGCGTGTGTCGTTTGAGGCACGCACCTGAGCGTGAAGCGAGGGACCAACGTTAATGCACCGACCTGGCTTCCACCTGCGCTAGACGAGTCGAAATGTTTTTCCTTTACTAAGAAATCCGTAGGTATGCCGGCCCTTTGGACGCCGTGTACTTAGGCACGACTCCTCAATGAGAGAAAATGGATTCCGGTTAAAAATTCTGATCGCAATAAATTTCCTATGTTATAGATATGCGCATAAAAATTCCTAACGATTCGCGTTAATCTCGAGAATCGCTCAAGCTAATTAGCATTAATCGAGAGCAAAAAGCGTAGAAACTGACTCCGTTCTTGCGGCGCTAGACACTGTTTTCAGTTAGCGAAGACTTTTAAAAGCTTTCACGAATGAAATTACGAACACAAGAGATGATATAAAGGGAAAGTAACCTAGAATACTTTAGACTAATTAATAAGCGTGATAAAATTTCGTATCGGATAAAACTGCGCTACGTTTTTACGCGTAAAGGAATAGCAAAGGGAAGCGGTTGAACAACGCAAGATATCGCGATGCGATTGTAAGACGATCGATATTCTACTGGTCTGTTTTACGAATACGACATCATACAGGTATATCGAGGCATGAACTTTTCCGCTGTTAGATGCATCTTTCACGTGCGGATAATTACGCGTGCAACATTCTAATGCACGGATTAATAGGTTTGATTTGTGAAACAGAAATAGCGTCTTACGTGTCTTTCCGTGATTACTTCGGTTGTTAATAGGCTACCTGGTCATTGCACCAACATTATCGACCAGACACTCGTAATTCCGTATTTCGTTCTTTTACTTATGAAGCACTATAGCCAGCGATCGAGTAAATCGAAATAATATTTCAGAGCTAAGAATCGCAAGAGGAAACTTGGACGCTGTTTGATGCCGGATGCTGGAGACTTCAACACGCCGAGCAAGATCCAGCGATCATTATTTTACGTATAATGCATTTAATTGTATTCAATAGCAAATATATATATATATTTATATATATAGGTATTATACAACTGTATACAAGTTACGAAAGCAATAAGAACAATTAAAAGGAAGAATATTCGAAAGATACGTAGACAAAGGTTCGATAAGCTCGTGGAAAGGAAGGCTCAAAGGTACGTAGAATTTATAAGAAGCGAGAAGACGTTTATTTTAGTCTATCCTAGTGTAGATAAAGCAGTAACAGTACTTCAGGTAGGCTGTAGACGATCAGGTGTGCGGAACGGTTTGGCAGGGCGGTCTCCCCACCTGTCACGAATTCAATGCTACTGAGTTCATCGTTTGCGTTGATCCACGTAGAAATTTGAACGACAACGCAGTATAGGTTACCCGCCACTAGATCAAAAAATCAATACACGATCGAAAACATTTTATTTATTCGTACGGCGTCCAGCGATTTAATTTAAGTCGATAAAATCGAAAGGTTTGACGTTCTGCGTTCTAGATCTTGGGTCGTAAAGCGAGTTGCAGGGGCCGTAGCGACAAGCAGAGAGAAACACGGAGTAAGAAACGACGCGCGAATGGCGAACATGCCCGGGGCCTTACTCACCTGCCACGACGTATCGCGCCCGCATTGTCGTTGACCGGTCTAAAGATCTGCAATCGAACTCGAGGACACCCGCACTTACGGCGTCTCTTGTTGCACATTCACTCGCGAGACATCCTCGGTCACCGCACTCGTCCCTTTTATTTTACAGTGATTTAGGCAAGATGCACGCTTTTGCTTTTCACGCACTATAGAGCGGCACTGGTCGCTTCGCTCCTTCACGTAATACATCCACCCGCACCGACTATGACCGTCGAGAAACACACACCGAGCGAGACTGCGGCGGCTCTTCTGGAGAACGTTCGGTTGCTATTGTGAAATCTCCCTCCATCGACTCCGAGCACCATCGCCACGGCACTAGCATGCTACGGCCCTGTGTCGTTACCGACACCGGCTGGATCGCTTCTATGTCTATCTTTCTCTTGATCCTACTGCCAGGTGCGGACCAATCGATCGAACTCTGACAATTTTTCAATGCATTTTAATCCAAATTCAGTATAATTGGATATCGCAGTTTGCCACATCAATAATATACAAGTTTTGAATATCGCGATTAATATACATGAAAATATCTTACGAATTATTATGAAATTATCAATGCATATCTTCATATTTGTTTTTAAACGATTATAGTTGTATAAAGCATTACTCGGGTACGAGATACTAACATAAAAATTGGATACTTCGGTAAAATAGAAAATCCTGTTGTAAAAATATGAGTACTAGCATAATTATTTATCTTGAAACAATTCAGATATCATTCTACACGAAATAAGAGTTTTTACATTGTTTGAAAAGTTTCAACGTTTAAAAATATGTTTATTGATATGTACAATAGGAGTAAAAAAATGATATGAGATCCTAGTTTACTTGTTTTGAAATGAAAATAAAAAAATATACCTCTTACCGTGACAATGCCGTTAGACATTGCCGTGACCAGGATTCGAACCTGGGTTACTACGGCCACAACGTAGGGTCCTAACCACTAGACGATCACGGCTAACAGAGGACTTGTGAAGCATTTCTTTTTGTATACTTTTAGGGGTTATACAACAATACAACCTCGAACTTTTTTATATGTTTCGTATTACAAATTATTTAATATGATTATTGGATTACTCTACGATACTTAATAAAAATATTAAGTAAAATAAGCGAATAGTGATAGTGACTATGACTTTTGAAGACTATATTGCCCTCTATGTATACGCTTACAATCATTATATCTTACCGACTGATTTTTAAATTTTTATTATCTCTACTATATCTTATATAATTTAAAAAAGAAACTATTGTAAAAGATCGAATGAATTATATCCTTGTTTTTTAAAATATTGTTTTTTATTAAGATATTTTCGATAATGTAATCTTTGTTATCACTGTTAATAATTGTTAATACTATTATAAGTCTAAATATTATGTATTAGTTTTTCAACTACAATTTGCAATATATTTAATCATTTAATATAATTATATATTTTCTAAAATATTATATAACAGATAATGCATTTTGCAAAGGAATAAGTCATAGATGTTTATATAATGAAATAATAATTTGTTGTAAATATGTTAATAAGGAGTAATCTGCTCGGTTATTCATTTTTGTCCCACCCTTTTAATTTCTTTACACTTCCGCTTCCGGTCTTCCGGTTTCTCTTTAACAAGGTACTTTTCTCACATTGCTTATATGTCGAATTTGGCAGTTGAAACTATTTTGCGCGCAGAAAACAAAATCAGTGTGTTACGATACAAACGGAAGGTATAAAAAATTGTATGAGACTTAGATATAACGGAAAAGGGAATTCTATTAGTGTAATACGAAAGCGAGATTTCTCGCTTTTATTATCTAGTATTCACGTCATGGTTGCTATGAAAATGTCACTTCACTGGTGATTCATTTGTTCATTAGCTGGCATTTCTTCTGTTTTCTAATAGAACATAATGTAAGTACATACAGACTGTTTCATTGTTATCCAATTTGAATTACGAATAAGTAACGTTGTGTATTGTATTAGTGTTTATTTGTGTGCTGTATTTGTGTACATCGTGATGTAGTTAAAGAAGGTTAAGTAGGTTAGAAAGGAGAATAAATATTCCTGTTATCAAAATGTTACATTTATAAAAACTGTTACGTGTAATGAAAAGTAAAAGAGTCTTGAAATATCTAAAATTTTATAGGTTTATTCCTATATTTATATACAACTTTTATCGTTAAACATTTACCACGATGAATTAACAGGAAATCTTTATTTATAACTCCATCGAAAATATTTTTCGTTCGCGTAATCGATAATTAATGACAGTAAAAAAGCTTTTTGTACGTATTTTCGAAATTTATACTACATGAAATAGTAATTTTCGTAATATTATTAGAAATATAATTGTCTTATAATTGTACAATGCAACCTCTTCTTACTCCAATATCTTATCATTCCAATAACATTATTTATACAAAAAACATTTTATATTTAGGATGATGGAAGAACCATTGAGTCAAGGTGCTTCACCATCTGGTGATAGTAATTTTTCTGGAAGCGGAGAATTAAGTTCCACTACTATAATGAGTATAGATGAAAGAATGTTGGATGTTAGCTCACGGCATTCTTTAAATGTTCTTAGAACACCACCAACCAAGAAGGCAAAACGAGTGAGATTTTTTAGAAATGGAGATAAATTTTATACTGGTATTGTGATGGCTGTGACTCCAGAAAGATATCGCAGTTTTGATAGTTTAGCATCGGATTTAACAAGAGCTTTAATATCGAGCGTGACTCTACCTAATGGTGTTAGAGCAATTTATACTATGGATGGGAAAAAAGTTCAAAGTATTAACGATTTAGAAGATGGTAAATGTTATGTGGTTTCTGGCCAAGGAGAAATTTTTAAGAAAGTGGAATATTCATCTACCAAAGTAAGAAGAGGTAGTTCTTTATCTGGATTACCTCAATCCCCAGCAGGTACTGGTAGACAAATAAGTGCAATACCACTGTGCGTGAAAGCAAAAATAGTCACTTTAATAAGACATGGTACAAAACCTCGCAAAGTTGTACGTCTTTTATTAAATAAAAGAAATGCTCCAAGCTTAGAACATGCGATGGAAGCAATTACAGAAGCTGTTAAGTTAGATTCTGGAGCAGTAAGAAAAGTTTATACACTCTCAGGGCAACAAGTTACCTCATTGGAACAATTTTTTGAAAATGATGATACCTTTATAGCTTATGGGCCTGAGAAGTCAAATCAGGAAGATTTTGAATTAGATTTTGAAGAATCTAAGAGTGTACAAAGCTTCCGAAGATGTCCATGGACATCAAAGAGACAAATTGGTCCAATGCCAAGAATGCCACGTAAATCTGGAAAAAAAGTGCTTACTACACCTCAAGTGAGGACACCGAGTCCTTCTTCATTAATATTACCACAACCACTACGTTTACACTATGCAGTAGGACATGTAATTGGAGAAGGTAACTTTGCAATTGTTAGGCATTGCTCTCATAAGTAAGTATTATAAGAAATTGTAGAATATTAATAGCTAAAAATAATAAAAAATCTACCTAAAAATATTTTATAGATCTACAGGTGCAGAATACGCAATGAAAATTGTAGATAAGTATAAATGTCAAGGTAAAGAAACGATGTGGGCAAGCGAAGTATCAATTTTACGACAAGTTTGTCATCCAAATATTATTAATTTAATCGCAGAACAAGAAACTACTGATCAACTGTTTTTAGTCATGGAGCTTGTAAAAGTACATTTGTTCACAAATATTTCTATTTTAAATATCAAAAATTGAAATTTATATTAAGAGAATACTCCAAATTTGCGTTATTTTAGGGTGGTGATTTGTTTGATGCTATTGCTGCGGCAACAAAATTTTCCGAAAGTGAAGCTAGTGTAATGATTGGACATTTAACATCTGCATTGGCTTACTTGCATTCACACCAAATAGTACACCGTGATGTTAAGCCTGAAAACCTTTTAGTTGAAATGGATGGAAATCATGTTAGATGTTTAAAGTTATGCGATTTTGGACTTGCTCAAGTTGTAAGGGAACCTTTGTACACAGTTTGTGGTACACCTACGTATGTAGCACCAGAAATACTTGCGGAAACAGGATATGGTTTGAAAGTAAATTTATTTTTTAATTACATATCTACAATTTATTACTGTAATTTTGGAGATATGAAAGACAAAATAAATTTATACCATTTTAGATTGATGTATGGGCAGCTGGAGTAATACTGTATATCTTACTTTGTGGCTTTCCACCATTTGCTTCTCCTGAAAATAAGCAAGAAGAATTATTTGAGCGTATTTTAAGCGGCCAGTATGACTTTAGATCTCCATTTTGGGATGAGATTTCAGATTCTGCTAAACAATTAATATCGAATATGCTTCAAACACAACCTGAACTGAGATTTAGTGCAGAAGATGTACTTGATCATCCATGGCTAGCGGTAATTGTCATTATATATTTTATAATAGAAAATTTATTTGATTATCTTGCATGGCTTACTATTTTTTTTTTTTTAATTGATATAAGATCGTACTAGTAGTAGCAGCCACACGGCGAATTCTTTTGATTATATATATATATACAATTTTTTAATTATTTATAATTTCTTATCAATTTGCTTATTAATTATAAATTCACTGCCATGCGAAATATGCTCACTTACTATATGGCTTAGTTACTTGAACACAATGCTAGGAAGGCTTTTGTAGTGGTTTGCTGTATCTGTAGCAGTGCTTTTGTTTTTCTTTTGTCCCGCCTCTGTATATCAGCAGAGCTTTCTAGGCGAACAGACCACAGCATCAACACCTACCAACGCGCCGGAGCAACACTGGTATCAGCGTCAGCCGATAAAGTTGGCAATTTTTGAATTTGACTTCTTCAAAAATCCAGTTCAGGGTGATAATTAACAAGATGAAGTTGATGATGTTCCTGATAGCAGGACAAATGTTAAAAACAACCGGAGTGAAGTTTTATCATCAATCGAATCAAACAGCATTGATTTATTTTACAACAAAGCCCAGAAAAATTAAGTTATGCTGAAGTTGATTTTTATAAGAGAAACTCAAATGATAAGACTTGTGTCTTCAGTCAATCAATGAACGATCTTATGAACAATTTAAATAAAAACCAAGTTTACTCTACCGTTTAAAAATCATCACGTGGTAAAACTTGTTTGAACAGTATTCATAAAATTGTTAATTACCGCAGATGGTTAATTCAATGTTATTAGATAGTTATTAAAATACTCTTAGAATTCAAATTATCGTGAATTGCGAAGATAATTCACTTCAAGAATATATGTCTACTTCTAATAGAAAATAAAATAATTTCTTTACAAGAATTCATAATATTTCACGTATTATGTTGAATATATGAATCAGCAGCATACCTTTAAAAAACTTAGTTCAATTAATTTTGTGACAATAGGACAGAAATATAAGTAGAAACGTCTATGAAAATTTAATGATTTGTGAAAATATTGCTCCAACTCTTAAAAGCTAAGATGTAAAAAAACTATTATAATTTTTTAATTAATTGGTAATTTAATTAGTAGTAATAGCGATAACACGGTTAAGCAACTTTGCAACTATTCAATGTTACATGAAAACAAAGATCAAGTTCTGAACTCCAAGATCAAGTGAAAATCTGGAAATGCTACTTTCTATCGTGATCAAGAACCGGAAAATGATAGTGTGTGTGATTTACATAAAACTAGGTGTGTAAATGAAGTTTTATAGTTGAATCATACAAAAGTCTTTTTTATAAGCATGAAAAGTAAACAACAGAAGTATCACAAGCTCCAACAATTTAAGAAAGTTCTAAGTAATATACAACAGCTCCCAAAAGAATTCGAACGCCTACATTTGCGACTTTCAACAAGCAAAATATATGTTAAAGTGAAACATTTGAGACAATACTGAATTTTTTTAATCTGAAGGTTATATCAGTAAAATTATGAAATATTTTAACGATATACACAGTGCATTTATTACAAACACGATTCATCTGTGGATCATAAAAGTATTCACACGTACAAACGCATGCATATATTACCATTGACTATGTATTATCTTATATTAACATTTAGTTCTTTCACCTTTGGCTGTAACAATATCTTTAACTTTGTTTTCTATACTATGAAGTAATTTTTTGCGATATTTACAATAGAATTCCATATTTTTATAAATCTTTCTTTGAGTACTTCTTTCCTATTTATTATACATATAATTATGTAATGACCTACTGATTTCAGGCCATAAATGTTCGTTCTTTATAATCATTGTCTGGGTTTTATGAGTATTTAGGATGCAGGGTATATTATGTAGTATCTATTCTTTTAAGATTCAGTCCGTATGCCTCGGAAGTAAGAATGTATTGATAAGCCTAATTTTTCTGCACTCTGTTTTAGACTCTTTTTTAACATATATGTAAATACGTATTTCTTAAAAATTCCATCGATAAATAATAAATTTCCAGTACCATTGGCTGCCACACGACCTCGCACCATGACAGAATCATCTCCATGCTTTACTGTTCGACGTAAGTTTCGTATTTCTATTTCGATATTCGATTTTCTTTACGTATAATTGCATTCATCTATTAAAAATGTTAGATTTACTTTCGTTCGTTCTCACTGCTGTGATTCCAACTTCTTCGTACTCGTAGCTTCTGCAGTTCGATAAGTACACGTAAGAATAATACGGAATTAGCTAAACATAAACGATTTTTTACTTTGTCATAGAGATTCGTTGTAAATATAGTTTAATTCTAAGCGTTCGAATACTTTTGTGATCTATCAATAGGTATAACACTGAATGCTGAGAAGATGACTAGGCAAAGAAGTGCGGATCTGATTGGTCATTTCTGATAGACTCAATAACATCTACCGATCTGTGCTTGTAATCACTATACTGTAAATATTGTATATGTTATTAAATTGAATTCTAATTTTACCGATATAATTTTGAGATTTCCCTTTTGCTACAGATATCATAGTGCTTTGAATACATGCTCCAGTTTAATGTATACACATGTTTCCTGGTTAAAACTTAAGCATTCGAATACCTTCGTGAGTCATTGTATTTCAAACCTTAGAAACAGTTTATCAAACCGATATTGAAATATGAAATAGCCAAAAAGTAATGTAAATCCAAGAACTGCTGGAAGAAATAAAAAGTTTAATCGTTTTTTATCGTACCACACAGTAGAGAATTTGGAATCTGTTGTAAGCAAGAGAGTGACTTCTTATTATCAGAATGTGTAGAAAATGTTTTTCTACATATGGATTGTGAGATGAAAAATGGAGAGAGAGAGGTATGAAAACTAAGAAAACTATATATGCAAGATTAATCAGAAATATAATAAAACATCGTTAGGTATAAATAGATAGAAAGACGACGTTATTACAGCATAGAATTCAATTACAAGAAAAATATAAAATCCGAAGGTCAGTTTTAGATAGTACAGCAGCTGCCAGTAGATGCAAGTTGAGCAAGCAGTGTGTTCACATCAGATTTAACATTGTAAATCCAATTTTAACGACCGATAGAAGAATATTGTCGTAATTAGATATATTTATACGATAAAATATGAATTATATACATGAAAATTATCGCGGAACTAATCCGTTGAAGAGTCCAAAGTTTTAAATAATAATTATCTTAACGTAAGTGCACAAAGTCGATTTAACCAAGGAGGTGACGTCATTTGTTCGTAGCTCTCGAAGACATTGATCGTGAATCAATAATTCAGATTAGAACAGGTGAGCATCACACATAAACAAGACATGCCAAATGCATTTAAGTAGCTTATTTTATATTTGATATATATTGTATGTAGTTCAAGTATTGAATTAAACTATATGTAGAAATTGCTTTATCCTTATCAAGTTGTAAGTAATTAGAGGAACATGATCGTAGAGTGAGGCGAAAATCGTATCGATAATAGAAAAATCCTTGTGACAAGTGACAGAGGGCGACAGTGCGAGAAATTATGAATATTTATGTGGCTTGTTGCATATGCTTGCTCAAAGGTAATTCAACTATGGCTAGGATAAATATTTTTATAAAGCATCGCGCGTGGGGTATTATTAAGAGCAATAAAAGCGAAGCTGGTGATAATTAGATGAAGGAACCTTAGAAAACATAGTATTGAGTATGATAATCAGTAAAGAAAAATTTATTCCATACATAATGCTTTTCATATAAAATTATTTTTGTAGAAATTACGTATAGTAAATTTTACGTGCATTTTTCTCCCTTTGTCGCTTGATGATACTTTTGTAGTTACCCCGCTACAATTTCCATATTTTTTAATGGAATCATTACTATGTACTATAACGATGTACATATATAATAAGTAAGAAGTTTATAAAATATTATTTATATATATATATATAAGCATTACTATTATTGCTATTCATTTTCATAATTTGTAATTTACGTATAAAAAATTAATTTATCACAATACTTCGTATTACAATCGATTTATATATCGTACTTTTTTATCGTTAGCACGATTAATTCGTACATGTATACGCGGTATTATACAGATCAATGCTGTCCATGGTTGAAACTCCTCGCGTGGCTTTGTCCCATCTTCCGCGCCATGAACTAACGAAAGAAATCAGAAAAAAGAAACCGAACAGACTTAGTACGATCTTTGTCATTTTTCATAAATCTCGTTCGTAAACTAAATCATGAAAATTTGATTTTTGCGGGATGCATTTGTATCAGATGCGTGTATATAGTGCATCGGTTAGCGTCTCTGTATCATAGTGACAAAGTCAAAGCAGGAGAGATTCTCCAAGCTTCGTAGCTTATCGTGGACAGCATTGGACGTAGATTATAGAAATTTAGAAGTGATTTATGCCAAATATGAGATAGATTATTTATATTATTACGTACATGTATAAGTGTTTACATACAAGATAAATCCCGTATCGACATTTGTTGCTACGTTCTTTACTTCTTTTTTCATTTTCGTCACTATATATATACATATATATATATATATATATATATACATCTATTATATATACGCGTATATTTTCGACTTGACTGTAAATTGTACTCTTCTTATTTCTGTCAGAGAAATGAATTAAAGCAACAAATATGATAAAAAGTGGCCAAATAATAAGCTTGATTCGTAATCACTCTGAAAACCATATTTCGTAAAATATGTTTATAAAATATATTTATCTTTATACAGCAAGTTATCGTACTTTGAACGTGGATATCGTTGTTCGTCCAAGTATAAAGAGTTGTGAAATTATACGGACAGTGAATTTGCAAAAATCTTGCGACGACGATCGCGAGCTATATCTGATGCTCGTAAGGGACGAGTCACTCCAAGCGGAAGTGCCGGTACGCGACGCTGACGATCAGTATAGCGAGTTCAGTAGTAGGCTCGCGCGCCTACCGTGAGGGTGGCTGCTCGGCACGCAGCCTGCAGCTCGCCTTTCTCGTGTTTCTCTCCTGTTCCATTACTATCATTTTTTTTTCTTTTTTTTTTATCGATACAAGCCGTCCTTTATACTAACAACGTATTTTCCAATGGATAAACTTTCTGTTAAACCGTCAACTAAACATATCGTAACAAGTGCGTGTGTGCATCGAAGTGTGTTTAGAAAAATTAATTAATACATATCAACGATAGTCGACGAAACAAAGTTCACTGTGTAGTGCAAATTAGCATCGACGCTGCTCTGATCAGGTGAGACATTAATCAGATACAAATTTTAATAATGTTTTCACTGAAATTAGTAGACATCTACTTTCTTATCTTTGTTAGTTGCCTTTGAACAAAGTTTTTTTTGTGCATATTACGACTATTGACGCACCTTAACGATTTTGAAGTTATTTTATATATATGTACAAAGATTAAGTAATAATTGCTTATAAAAATATGTAATTAAGTTAAATATTTACGCTTATATCCGTATTATATCTCGTCTCGTATTTTCCTATTTTTCTATTTGATGTTTAAATTCAATTTTAATTCTTGATATTAATCTATCAATAATTCAGTTTGATTTCGATAGATATACTAATTTTTAATTGGTATTCTCATCGCGCTCTCTTGAGTCAAAAGTCATTTATTTTACTCTCGAACTTAAGGTTGATTTAAATAGTTGGTACTATAAAAATACTGTTACGCTCTGATTAGCATGCAATATCGATTAATGTTAACGGTCACAGTATGAAATCTACTATCAGAATAGAAGCGTACATTTTTCTGATGTCGCGAGATGCGTAGTTTTGAATTATTTTTACTTCGATATCGCATATTGTATATTAATTCAGGATATTTCATTTATCTTTATCATTGTATTTTATTATCTATCTTATGATTTATTATCCTCGAAAGAATATATCTCGAACGAAAGCAAATATTTTTGCAAATAAATGCAATCATATATAACGATAATCGGTCAAGCGCGGAAAAGATATTTTATAGGCTTGAATTTTACAAACCTGAAGAAGTATTTAGTATTTAGTCACGAAGTGCAACGCGATACTTATTCCGTGCTGGATTAACTGTTTCAAAGTTTGAAAGAAACGCTGCTGGTTTGGCAATGTATTCTTTTCCTCTACTATTGAAAATGAATGTATGGTATTCGGTGATCACGATCGTTTCATCGTTTTATTCAACAGCTTTGTCGTTATTGAATCTGCAGGCGATCGATCTCGCCAAATTTGGCGAATTCTCAACACGGTGTACAGCCTTTTTTCATGTCAATGACGTTTTCGTGAGGTAATTGCATTTGCATGTACGCACTTATATAAATACAACACTGGCAGAAGATATTTCGTGTTCTCTCTCTTCTTCGCTCGTTAAATTCTCGTTTCGTAATCTCTTATTCGGCCAATTGTAATAATTATGCAAAATTCAAGGTGTACCGACCTCTTTATCTTTTAAAGCTTATGACTCGCGTAAGATGTTTGCATAGAAATTTCTGTTCTTTCTCATAGCGAAGCTTCCAGCGTAAAATACGTTCCGACTTCTGGGTTATGTTTGGTTTAGGCGGAGCTAACGTTTGATCCGTAAGCAGTACGTAAACAGACTACAAAATAATCATACAAGCTTATCGCTTATCAGGTACACAGAAGCGTAGATGCAGGTCACGTTTGTTTTTGCACGTTCACCGAACGTAAATACGTAGTCGACTTGGCCTTGCCTCTGCTGCTCTTATTTCGTGTTTAAAAGAAACGTGCTACGATGTATGGAACTACACGCAATTTTTTATCAACATTTAAAACAACGGATTAATCGTTTGGCCGATCGGAGCGTTCTTAATTACTGTTTTGTAAATTTTCATTCGTGTCGAATATCATTCGCCAAGCAGATTTCCTAATCCCGAATGACGCGGAACATTAAAAAATATTCATATTTTATCGTACTGCTTGCTCGTACAAATTTAAAATTCATTTACACTAATTCGAAATAACTTTGTCGTAGGACGATAGTTAGACCGCAACGGATGCTCATTATCAGACGAATAGACGCGACTCTTGCAAACGCTCGTCCTACTTTCTTAAATTACATATCTGTGCACCAGCCTTTCATATACGCTGTATTATCCTGATCATATTAGAGTCATACTAGAGTTTTAATTATCCGCAATAGTATCTCAGAGACAAGTTACAAGTTCTGTGTACATAGTCAAAGAAATCAAAGTAGCAGGCCCGATCGTGTCCAGTTGGAGAAGAACACGGCGCGCTCTTCCGGCTTGGTACTCGACGCGGACATTTAACGCATCAGCGTTAATTTGTTAGCCTGACTGTTAGTTAGGTTTGGTTAGCGTGCCTGCCGTGCGTATTTAACGCGCACGCATTAAACACATTCAGAGTGATGAATGTTCTAGCATTCGTTTCCCGTCTAATTGCCAGAGTAACATCTTCTGTGCCTTTGTTTTCTCCTTTTCCCCGAGCACTGTGCTTCGTCTCGTGTGTTTTTTTCACTTTTTGTCTTATCTGCTCGGCCAAGAATCTATTAGGCTAAAACTATCTTCCTTTCGTTAGCTTCTATCCTTTCTTGGATAATGAAATGTCACTTTACTACTGCGTTTTATCTTTGGCGCACCTTTCTAACAGATTTGGAGAATTCTACAACTTATATATTTTGCGACGAAGGAAGTAGATCGAAGAATTTTACGAGTTCGTCGTATCGGAACGATACGTCGTATAATAATTTTACGATAGTTTTATTAGATTGTCTAAAGTTATTGTATCTAACTACAGTGCTGCAGCAGGCAAAACGTATCGTAAAAATGTCTCATTGTTTCGAAGAGAATTCACGTGTGTAATCATAAAATACGCCATGATACGGATAACGGTATTCGTGTTTTATGGGATTCGCGTTGTAGATGGCCAAAGGTTGTGATGATTTATCTGGTTTGGGATCTTCGCGATCCCGAACCCTACGCTCGTAATCATTGTTTCGGGCCATATTCTCGGCTATCTTTTCAATATCCGAAAAAAATTGCGATACTCGGACACTTAAACGGCATAATGGAGAGTGCACGGAAACTGTCGTGCAGACGATCCACGGTGCCGATAGCCAAAGAACACGGCCAATAACATCGTTAGACCGGTCAAGCTGGTAAAATGTCGTTGAATTACATTCGACATTTTTCAGATTCCAGTGCTCAACTTTTAATCCCGACGATTTTTCTTCTTCGTACAAACGTGTGACGTTTCCTTAAAGACTGCGTTAAACTTTGTTTCTGGCTCCGAATACAGCTTCCTAATAATGTTCCTTAAATCGGTCATCGATGTGTTTCCAAGACTACTGCTCGATCACGTTGATCGTCGAATTCATCACGATTGGCTGTAACAAATTTATCGTCGATAATCTGTCCTGCGAGTTCATGAGAAAAATGACTTAGATCGCTCACGTTATCCAACATTTCCGTGGCGCGCACCTTCATAAATCACCTTTCATCATTTCTTTCAACATGTTGCGTTCTATGTACACGCATTTAAGAGTCTGTATCAACGACAACGGCATACATAATGAGACGCATAAACAATGGGTAAATGCTTTTTCGTTCTCGCTCCCTCACTGTGGTCGGCGCTGCACAGTGGAGATACAAAGGCTGCTCGACCGACAACGGCACTTTATGGGGCTCATAAAGCGATAAAGACATCCGTACAAATGTACACGCTTCGGATGTCGTGTAACACACCATGCACTTCCGCGCTATCTCACCTGAGAAATGTTCTTGTAAGAAGTGTGTGTTTCGTGTTTTTAGCTTGGCCGGAGTAAATGGACTAGAAACGTAGGTGCGCGTAGGGAAAACGGTTTGGAGAAATGGAAGTATCTCGATGTGAGATTCTTAATTGTATCAAAGAGGTAACGATATCTTTCGTGCGGTCGTTTTCCTTTAACGAAGTTTTCCATAAGTATCGTAAGTAATTAAGTACCGCGCGTAATTAATATCGTAAAGGATAACAGGAATATTCCCGTGACAATCTCAAAGGAAAGAGCTTAGAGTTTCGAACGAAATGCAGTTTTTTTTACTATCGTATATGAAGCTATATAGGAAACTACAACGTTGAAAGAAGCATTGGACTATAAACAGAAGTGGTAGAGAACGAAATTTGAAGGCGAAATAACCGAAAGGAATTTTTCGAGTACAAAAGGTCAACGAGTTTGGCTTGCTTGACCCCGCTATTAAATCATACAAGAAAAGATTCCTTCGTTGGTGGTCTTCGTATCGTCCAGTTTTATTAATGGTGAGCTCGCCGAGAACAATCTTGCGGAGTTATCGCGATTATTTATACGTAGGTATTCGCTAAATTCGATGTTCATATTCGATAAAATACTACTGGACAGCGACGATAAATTAACCGCTCGATGCTTTTGTTGGAATACAACTCGTATATATTGTAAAATGTTAAAACGATGCTTATATAAATATTCAAACTGATACTTATCGTAACTAACGTACGGAAAGAAGTATAATTTTCAGTGTAGTTAAGTGTTCGTTAGTAACGTAGTTAAGATCAAAGCTTCTCGCTGGATGCAACGCATCGACCATGTTTTGCATTTCCGAATATCTCAACGGGGTGCAACAGAGTTCGTGGGATTACGGTACGGGACATTGCGTGTGTCGCGGCATAATCGTAGAGACTGCTGGGACTACAAAGGCTAGTCAAGATAGAGATAGAGCGTAATTTACTCACTCCGACGACGCTTAATCGTTTGCGTTACTACTTGTCGCGTACTTAAGATGGACGGTGTCATCTGAAATGTTACTTTACCGTGTCATATTTTTTTCTTTTTTCTCTATTTTATATTTCACGCAAGAAACATATTCCAACTTAATGTGAAAATTTAAATTAAAAGAGGAGAAGGAACGTTAATTTTCCAAGACGTTGGTAATTTTCTTTATACGCTTTATACGACCGGTTCGATTCATCGTGATTAATGCAATAAATTTTCGATGGTAACAAAATATTGGAATCTGTCGTTTCGGATCTCGATGACACGTAACAGATGAGATTACTCGGAATTTATTAGCAACCACCCTGCTGCTTCCAAATTGTGCCGGGTGTCAAATCGAATTTCCTCGGTTACATCCGGCTAGTGAATCACCATTTCCCAACATGAACACCGGAGTTTGTTTTCTTCTTTCCCCCTTGTTTTTATATCTCCGCGTCCAGATTTTTCTTTTCTATCCGCTAATCTCCAGGTTTAAATAAACGTACTCCTTGGAATAGTGAACTGCCCGTGTAAGATTTGTCGAAGAAAAGGTCGAAGAAAGACGAGGAGACGAAGGAGTTTGGAATAGGGCGTGTTGCAGGTCCGTAGGTAGATAAATGGCCCGCTCTGCTGAACTTCTCTGATAGAGATATTAATCTTTCTCAAGGAATCTTCTCCTCCGTTATATCGTCGCTCTCCGTCCTTCAGCGTTGACCAATATCCTTGTCCTCCTCTGCCATCTTCGGTAATATCGTTATCCGTCTTTCCAAATCTTTCGTCTCTCTTTCGGATGCTCCGCTTGCTCGTAAGCCATCTCTCTCTATTTTTCGCAAGTACAACGGTATGAAAAGTAGAATACCATATGTCCATGTCAGAGGGGAGGAACTCGAGACACGACAGGCGGATCGGGCAACCTTGTTCCTAAAAGTCAATCCTCAAAGACTTCCATCGTGCAAATAACTTTTGTTTACCGTGTTCTCGTACGTATTACGGTCCGATTTGTCTTACGCGTTAGATTTAAAACGTACGCGTGTTTTCTTCGAAAAAACGATAACTCAGCATTGGTAAAGTAGCGTTAATAAAAGATTTGTGGGAAGAAGATATCGCAATCTTGTGCCGTTAAGGAAACTTGAAAGTCGCTTATGTAATACTTTTCATTCATTGCTGTTCGTATATACAAGATGGTCGTATAAAACGATTGTATCTCTCCTTTTATGGTTCGTACAAAAGCTACAAAGCCGCGTGCAAATGTTTCTTTACCATTAACGCGTGATACCATCGTAGAACAAATTTTTGCATACGGATATCGGAAGAACGTTAGAACAACGAACTGTATAATACATTTTAATTGTCTGCGAAGTAAAGTTCCTAAGTATAATAAAAGGTGAGTGAGCAGCGGTTTTCTCCAATGTCCAGGATATGTATCCGGTGGGTGATTATAGCGGTGGGCATTGGTGTTGCGTTGTTCGTGACGCAACGGTGTCGTTAAAGGCAGGTGTGAGGAGGTCCATGGTTTCCACACATGGAAATAAATGCACTGCGTTAATACATACGTACGCACGAGTACACGGTAGTAGTGGGCAGAATGCGTGTGCGCATACGCGTGCGAAAACGCATAAATATACAAGAGAAACACGTTCACCTACACTATCGCGCGTCGGTGAACGACTAAGTGGGAACAATATAGTGTTCCATGGGGATGCATGGTGTGGCACAGAGCGTGGAATCGCCGAGGTGGGGACAGATCGATAGCAAAAGGGGCCTTCCAGACCTTATGGTGCCTCCTCCACCTCCTATTCCTCCTTCTCTTCCTGTTCGTTCTCTACCTTGTTCCGTTCTATGAAATTAACGTCCGTTTGTATCCTAGTTTTTCCAACTATCCAGATCATTCTACTTGATCATGTTCGATCGGTGTGTAATCAAATGCCACTGTCAAATTACGTTCGCGTATAAAATTCGCATACGCTCTCGCGAATGGTACTATTTCTAGTCTGTTTGGCAAAATTTGAAGAAAATGAAACTCGTTTTACCGTGATTCTAAATATTGTATCACTAGAATTTCCGACATTTACGTGTATTATATCTTTTAATGTCTAAATTTCATTTTTTGAGAACGTTTTGAAATTATTAAAGAGCAATTTTGTCAATTGTAGAGATCCTTACACGTTTCCAAACGAAGTTAACTCTATCGATGGTTAATAGGAATGATAATTGCACGAGCTTATAGTTTCAAGAAAATAACGGTGTGACCGTTGGTTCTACGGGAGGTTACATGAGAAACGATCTGGTATCCAATGGCGTGCCAAGGGAACGGGGTTCGGATATAGTGATTAAAGCGATACTTCCGCTGGTCGTTATCGAGCCGCGAAGATAGCATCGCGGTTCTCGATCACTGTCAGGACGCGAACCCCCCAACACCATACCAGAAATCCCCATACCGATGTACTACTGTTATGGGAATCTCCTTAAATTCCAAACTTGGCTTCTTTGCTTCACCGTTTGTTTGTCGGTGAACTTTCTAATTAATGGAAACACGCGTTATCTATTCGCGGTGTGTTTTACACGTTCTTAATCGATTTTTTATCGAGGGAAAGGAACAGGCAATTAGAAGGTTGAGTTTGATATATTTTGCCTTCTAGGAAAATTTATCATTGTAAAAAACGTAAATTAAACGTAAATTATTCGATTGTTGACCTTACCGTAACAATGCAAATATGCGTACGCCAGCGATTTAAAGCAGAGGCAAATGTACATGTTGCAATAAACTCGTACGATTTCATGGCGTACGAGCAATTAAACGTGCCGAGGCCTTGATCACCTCTGTTAATGAGAATTGCACTCGAGACTGGAATATTTTACTTTCTACTGTTTTATTCCACCGGTCAATTGAGCGTAACGATGTTTCGGTATATCGCTACCATAATAATTAAGTATTTCTTTTGCAGAGACTAATTGGTTTCACGTTATTTTAATCAATACGTATAATTGCACAGACCGTAATTAAGCAAAAGGGGTATTCATTCGTAATATCTTATAAAAATCATACTTTATCTTATAAAACGATTATATTTCTATTTATTTATAATCGTATTTATACTTTACTTACTGTAACTTCTCTATGTTGTTTATTGTTTGTCTAATACGTGTGTACTACGATCCACAAAACCATAAAATAGACGCCGTAACTAATCTCTCGACACGCTATTAGTCTATTTACGACGCTATAATATGTATCTGAAGTTGTACAACGGATCCAGGGGTGGTAAGACCGTGGAAACAACGAAGAGGAGGGGTGCAAACATACGAAGCACGTTCTCGTGCACAAGAAGCGGAAGCTGATAGAGAGAGAGAGAGAGAGAGAGAGATAGAATGTATTAAAATATGAGAGTACTTGGTCAGCGGCCGCGTGTACGCGCGTTCAACAGTTCGAACATCGGAGTTTATGGTGTGCAGTATCATGGGAGGCAGGGTAGGCGGGTGTCGAGCCTCATTAGACAGCACGAGACCCCGTGCATCGTGAGGGGTTGCCGCATGGGACTCGATGGAAGTGCGTACGACGAACCGGAAACTAACGACGTTACCCCCTCTATCCTATCGACCTTTCTTTTGCGCCTACGTTTTCGATTCTTGTATTCGATCGACAGATGTACATCATGGAAGAGAATCGTTTGTTTTAAGGGTTTACCCGTGAATCGACGCGCGGCCAAACACGATAAAAAGCGAATAATATAGCAGGTCTGGTCTTTGTCTCTTTCTATTGGGAATTTCAACGCAGACGAATGTTGTTATTTCTGTCTGTAATTTAAATACATCGCATTTAAATACATCGATGTTTGTAATTAAATAAAATCAAGATACGATTATAGGAAAAATCATTTAAGAAGCTTCTTGTATTATCGATTAACGCATTTCTTTATTAATATTTTTGTTACTTAAATATTCGACGTTCGAAATATAATTTGGTATCGAGGCTTAGCGTATATAATGTCGCACATAGCGACGGACAGTATCCATAGAGAGCTTATGCGTGCTTATGCGCTCGAATATAATGTAAGAGATTTAGGCGTAATATCGGAGGTTGTAAATAGGCGCGATAGCAAATTGGCGAGTTCATTTGTCGTGTATTAACGGTGTTTATACTCGCAGCCTGCGGGGACAACGCGATCGTCGTTAATCACGACAAATTCGCCGTGATTAATTATGCTTTTCGCTCGATTAGCTTTCCGTATCGCGAGAGTGCTCCCTCTGTCTCTTTCGGTTGTTGAATATTCGTTCGCTCCGATTTTTCTTCGTCTCTCTTTCTCTCTACGCGATACTCCTCTCCCTATCCTTCTTCCTTAACCCCTGTTTTCCCTCTCCCTCTTTTGTCAACGAATAATCGGCGAACGCCGCGTTTTGTCGTCCAATGATCAGACCCTCGACGCTCGCGTTTCACCTCTGTTTTATTCCGAGTTGAAAGAGCGCGCGATGTTATCCTTGAACAAGACTTGAAGTATCGTAAAAGGCGCGGCTCTCTTTGATGATCCACGAACGATCGCGGCAAACCCAATTGCTTTCATTATCGATCAGACTTTTGCAGGTTTAAGACCGTCGTTTGTTGGAGGCTCCTCTCTTTACAATTTACAATTTACGAGTTCTTCGGCAAGCTTGATCTCTTCGTCGTTATGCATCCTCATTGTTATGTCATGTTCTTTATCGCGTAACCAAATATTTATTTTTTTACATTTGATATTGTTTTTCAATCAATTACATTCGCGAATATAGCACGGACGAAGAAATCGTGTTTTCAATGGAAACAACGAATACACAAAAGATAGTTGGCTACTCGAGCGATATATTCGATGGTTTTTCGTTCTAGAAGAATATCAGGAAAACAAGGTGGTTCTCGAAAGAGACGAGAAACTTCGTCCCTTCGACCGGATGTGTCATTTGGTACCTGGGTCACGTAGCTCTTCGTATTGACAGGCCGACCAGCCAACCAGCCACCCTCTACCCTTCTCTCGTCTGCTCCGACTCTTGTTTCAGGCCTAGCTTTATCCAGATTCTGCGGAACAATTGCGTCCTCTTTTTGCTTTCACAGGATAACGCGGAGGATTATTGCTCGTTCTACTTACTCTTATCACTAGTCGAGATTTTTATATTGTTTAAAATCTATGTTAAGAAAGAATCAAATGCGTGTGTGTGAGTAAATTAGTGGACCACTTTATATTAGTTTAGTATGTAAGACATTTAAATATTTTGCTTAAATTTCCACTGCTTCTACTTGTTTTATTAAATTTGACTTTCGTTGCGCGTATCAAACTAGAGTAAGTAATGCTTAGTTCTGTTTGCTTACAGAGTATTTAGTGTAGCAGATATGGTACAGCGATGAGCCTGCAGGCACAGGCTCAAGCACAACGCTCTGCGAGGTACTCCCCTCAGGAGACCATCAAGGTAAGAAATTACGTTTATATCGACTTTTCTCTTAGCCATGTTCGCGATGGTAAAGTCAGAATGTCGAATATTACGGCAAAGATTCAATCGTGTCACTGTGACGTAAAATAGGGTGGATGAACAAGCTTGTCGAAAAAGTAGAAATATCAGTTTGATCATCGAGATTAAAGAACATGTTTACGATTATTCCAGCCAAATTGGAAACAATAGCTCCGGCGCAAATTACATTCGTTTTCCTCGATGAGTTTTAACGTAATTAACACGAACACTCTCTTCGGTGGTTGGTATCGTCACTACGTTGACTACAATTCACTCCTCTCCTCGTTCATCATTGGGGTTAATCCTGTACGTGTTCGAGTGTACGCGACCTTGTATTACTTCCTGCGTACTCTGAATTCTGGTTTGACGGAGCATCGGGGGGGAAAAGAGTTCGTAATTTCGTGGCTATAATTATTGGTGTGAAAATGGAATTCCACGCTATTGTACGCTGCTGAGGAATTCGCAGAAAAATTTATCGGACGCTCCAAAAATGTGGATCGTTTTGATTGATTTCAAACGACTTTCAAACATACCTCGAATAGTATTTATCGTTTAAAATAGCGCGTAGAAAATAATTATCGAATCCGCGATTCTTTCTTCTTTTCTCCTTTTTTCTTTTTTTTTTTTTTTGTAGCTGTCCATTACCGGATTCCATTAGAAATTATCCTTTAGTTTTGGAGGCGAAATATTTAGTCTCTGTTTGCTGCGCACACGGAAGGTGGAATTTAACGGAATTAAGTTTCTTCTTTCCTACAGCTGTAACGCAATTAACAGAGGGATATTCTTATGCGATAATGTCTGCCCGTTAACTACGTTTCCATCCCTTTCTTAACGTTAATCTCCAGTCTAAACGGTTAATACCGTGCGCCCTTTATTTTAATTCTCCAGACTTACGGAAAAACTCTGTCTTTCCGCTGCTACTTACAACAAACCAACATTTATATAATTGAAATTCTTCATCGTAATAACGCATTCATTGTTACTAAAATTAGGATTAGCGATAGAGTTACGAGCGAATATTATATCGTACAACATACTGCACATATTTGTCTATTAAATAAACTTGTAAACCGACTAATCGGATAACCAATAATCATCAATACATATACAACCTTTTAAATTGATATCAAACAGGGATGCATGGTAAGATATAAATTGCGCGCAAAAGCTACCGATTATTGCAAACTAAACCTTCATAGATTTACAATTAAGCCCGCATAGTGTCATTTTCTTTTATTTTACACGCTATACGACTGTTTATACGTGCAATATGTTACGAAGACTTTTAGCGCTTTCCAACGGTGTACACAGTAAAGAGAGAGAGAGAGAGAGAGAGAGAGAGAGAGAGCGGAAGAGAGGGAAGAAAAAAGGAGAGAACGCAGGAATTCTCCGCAATGGCGTGGAGGTACCAAGCATAATTTTCCACATGAATGCACTGCCGACTCGTCGCTTTTTCCTAATGACTGTCTTAATTAATATCCACCTAGGCGCGGTTGCGTCAAGCTGTCTGTACGCGATCGCGACCTTGTCGTCCCCTCTTCGTACCACGGATAATTTTCCGCGCGAATGACCGAACTTCACTCTCGTTCGTCGTCGGCGAGCCGTTGGCCGTCCTCGCTGCTCTTTTTTCCACCTTCTGCGTTCGACGTCAGTCGGTGTCGAGGGCCTTTACACGACTCAAGCAGACCTCGTGCGGATGACAAAATGCTAAAATTGCCGCGCTTCCGTGACGCTGTTCTATCGCGCCATTCAAAGCGATTATCGATCTTTCGATAAGTATTCCATTAAAATTAGAAGTTGGTCTCTGAACTTTGAACAAGCAATCGCATCTTTAGATTCTAAATTTTCACGATGTTCGTTGGACGAATTGTATCTGTGGTTCTTTGAGTTTCAATCGCGTTTCGCGAGAGCGTGGTGAGCTTCGTCGTGGTTCATTGAAACATTCGCGAAACGCAGGAATAAAATGCAACGTATTATCAAAAGCACGATGGAAGCTCGAAGAACTGGAAATATGTGTGTCGTTCATTTGCATCGTTAACGTTACTTAACGTACCAGACGTATGCTAGTAAAGGAAAGAATATTTAGAGCATCGAAAGAAACAGGTTGTTGAGAGTACAAAACGGTGTATGGGAAGTACGAGCAAGCAGGGAATGTTTGCTCTCAGCTGTGTGCCAACTCGTTCGTTGCTTGTACGCTCTCAATGCGCGTAACTGATTTCTCCCATGGAAAAGAAGCTAAAGCCAGTTTATCTTAGTTTATATTCGCAGAGTTATTCGTTAAAGATATCAAATAGCAATTCGTAAGAATACCTTCGCGTTATTATAGTCTATGGGTTGGTAAAACAGCAACGAAGAAACGTAAATTAATTTTTACAGAGTTTGAAAAATCAACGAACCTTTGAACGTATCATTTCTCTGGTAAACCGACGATACGAATCGTACATTCGATCGACGCGAGGATGAATCAAAAGAACGCCTTCAGTCGGCCCTCAAAATTGACAATTTTTTAAATACAACGGCTACAGAAAGTATTTGCACGTATCTTCCAATAAAGCGTTATTTTTTTATCAGGATTCACGTTTCATTTTCGTAGTATGAAATTTTTGTAATCGTGTGAAAGCATTACTAAACGATACGAAATTTAATATACTCGGATCTAATTAATTAGTATGTAAATACTACGATAAACATGAATGATGAGCAAATACTTTTTCTAATCACCGTGCGTTACTCTTCTGGCGATCTTGACGATAAGTCCATCCACCCTACTAACGATAGGTCCATCCACCATACCAACGATAGGTCCGTACCAACGATAGATGCGAAAGTGAAACGAAATTATGGTCTCGGCGGATTTTCTTTTGCGGGAGACAAAAGCGTGTGGCTAACTGGTCTCAGCAAAGCTGCCGCTAAATGGTCGAGGTTTTCCAGCGGTGGTTTCGTTCCCTACTCCTCTCGGACGAGTGGTAAGCTACACAGACGAAGACGAAGAGATTTTGGGTGTCGAGTGAGCCACGCCCCGGCCATGAGGACGAGATGATACCATTTTGCAACCCTCTTGGTAGCTGGCTGAATCCCTCGGGACCACCTCCGTCCCTCCGTTGCGTAGATAATTAAAGATACAACGCCTACCTCTCGCAACAGGCCGAAGAGAGGGCATTCTCTGCTGCAAGATCCGGCAACACTCGGAGGGTGAGAAAGCGCTAAATTGGCTTACGCGCGCAGAATCTTGCCATGCGTCATACAACGTTCCTTTACCGCGAAAACTTCTGCCTGGATGAGGATTCCACGCTGCGGCTTTCCCAAAATCCCTGTCGAATTTTCGCTGCCTCGGTCGATTATTTCTTTTGCTAAATTTACCGAAAAATATGTAGATGCGTACGGCGAAGCTCTGTCTCCTCTTGCGACATAGAAACAGTTGGCAAAAGCGATCGCTGCCTTTCGAAGGGTTAGCTGTACATTTTAGTACGCTGGGCTGTATTAAACCGATATGCTTTCTCGTCTGCTTCTGTTTCGTTCTGTACGAAGGTTTTGCGAACTTAGTCGACTCGTAGACAATTTACACACACGAGAGCAATTGAAAAAGATCAGTCACATATTGGGAGAACTATTTTTTGAAAATTAAATTTGCACGCGAAGTTCTCCTGGAAAATATTTACGTCAGAAATATCGATTTCTTAAAAGCGTTCGCACAACTTTATGGATTTGTCAGATATTGCTCATATCTCTGGATCAAATGAATCGCTCCCTTTTTTAGCTTCGTTGTATTAAAGTACACCCTTCCAACCATTAAATAACATCAAAATCGGAAAATCAAGCAAATTATACTTATCTATACTGTAATCTTTATTTATTGAAAGTTAAGTCCTAGTTGAAAAGGAAAGAACCTATAAAAATACTCAGATATTCGCTGTTGTATCTTACACACCGTTACTGATCATGAAAAATATCATCAAAATATATTTCAACAAAACCCGTCTTTCTTGCAAGAAGTGTCCCTTCCTTAAAGTCTATCAAATGTTCGTTCCATACCTACGTACGATATGTCAGTAGACTATCGTCAGATTATCTATCGTACGCGAATATTGCCAGTTCCATAGTCTTAGAGGACAGGAAGAATATACGCTTAATGGGGAATGGAGAATGGAGAAAGGCACGGTAAGATCTCGCGAGTGTCAACGTAAAAATTATTGCATAAGGGAGAGGAACGTGGGGTGAAAAGCCGACTTGGGGATGCGTACCTTGCCTCGTGTGAATGCCCTTCGAGCGTATTTGCACGGTCAGGCATCGATTAGCCATTCGAGGATCGACCTAACCATCGTTCCGGAATTGCCTCGATATCTCCGTGAATGCTTCTCTCAGGCACTCTGCCCTCGATGCGAGTTTCTCGCAACATATTGAGCATACAGAGAACAGGAGGGTGGTTATCGTTGTAGCATCGATATCGCGAATACGACTCGAGATATCGTCATGAGACAATTTCATACGACTGTTCGTTTCGCTTCGATTAGAGTCGAGTTTTATGCCCGTGGACGCGCGGATCGTTCAACGACGAGACGCTCTCCTCGAATACGAGAATTCTCTGGAAGTAAAGTTTCATTTTGGGCTTCCAGATTTCGTTCGACGCAACACTTAATAACCATCGAGACAGAGTTTACAGCCCTGTTACCAAAATTATTAACTAGCGAGCTATGGATTAAGTAGAAGCTGCTTCCAGAGGATCTACGAAGATCTATTCAACCTCGTAGATGATAGGTCTTCCGATAATGGAATTTATGAATATCTTAGTCAACGTGCGTGAACATTTGTCGTCGAATTCTAACCGCTGATTATGCAAATTAAACATTTAGCGCTAGAATTATCGACGATTAAACGTATAAGACTTTGCATCAACTACGAAAGAATACACTCGAGGCAAGCTTTTATCCATATACCATGTACAATACAATAATAATTAACATGTATAATATTTTAGAAACAGTTGTTCAAAGTCCCGAATACTGCATCGTTGTAAAGATATGATATCGTTATGAAAAATCAAAAATTGGTCATGGCGACTCTAGTAGTTCTGACGTTAAATTCTCGTTCGGCTGAATAAATATAAAACATGTTTCGTGATCTATGAAAACGATTTTTGAAAAAATGCGATTTATTGAACCATCTGGACGAAGGTCTGAGGTTATTTTTTAAATCGTGTACACAAAAGTAGGGAAGTTGAGGAGTGATGAGATAAGGTGCTCCCCAAGTTTTTCGCGTTGCCGAATTTTCCGCGCCCATGCCCACGTGCCACGATAAGCCTTTAATCGAAGATTAATATTACCGGGGTTGTTTGGTAGAACCCCTGTCACGCATCGCGATTAAGGGCAGACCTTACGTGCCGTGAGCTATTCTTTCTCTCTTCTGCAGATTTCTTTCCACATTTGCCTTTCTTTACGTTTCTTTCGGCGTATCATAAATACGCAATATCCTTTCCTCATCTTCTAATCTTCATTCTCTTAAATCTTTATACATATGTTTCTTTGTATTAGGTCGTCCAAAGAGTTTCTTTCGTTTTATAAGGAAATAACGAACGCACAACATTTCTCGTTTTATATTATTTTATCGAACTACGTGTGATCCATTTTGTTCTATCAAAATAAAGATCACAACGTTCGGCAGATTAGGTTTCATGCTTGTATAAAGATGCGCCGTTGTAAAAGACGTGTCTGTAAAAGAAAGACACTTTTCGAACAACCTAATGCATATATCGGCTCATTCGTCGAAAGTTCTATCTGCCTGTTTTTAATCAGAAGTTCGACATGGAAAAAGAGGAAAGTATCATGAGTTCAACCATCAACGTATTGCCTTTATATCTTTATCACAATTCCTGTCAATATAGATAATTTCACGATCATTCTACTCGTGTCGTTTTAGTGACACGTGCTCTTACTATTTTTTTCAATAAAAAACAAACAGTTCCTGAGCTAAGAAAACTTTATCTTTTCTTTTTTTTTTTTTTTTATTAAATGTAATTTCAATGGCAGTTTCGTTTAAAGTGCCGATTTACAACGAGAAATAGTTGTCACGAAACTAGCACATTTCCTCTGGTAATTTGAATATCAGGCTCGTAGGAGCGAGAGATATATAAGGAAATTCCGGTATCGCGATAGGTGAATAAAGGCGGTCATAAATCAAAAGCCGATATTAATTGCCATATCAACACTAGGGTGAAATGTTTACATATGCACCCCGGCTATTTCACTAATTATTCCCTTCTTAAATATCTCATAAATCATCGTGCAATTAGTGATAAGTACTTACGTGTAGAATTGTACGACGTATTTACGTGAAACTAGACACTGACTGTAGGACACGTAATGACACTATTACCATTAATGTGTACGTCCTTGAAATTTCGATCAAAGGCTTTTCGTGTCCCTAATATCACTCGTTATCGTATTACCTGCTTTAGGGGCCAAGGCATAAGAAGGAAATTGAACTCATATCGAACTAGTAGTTAAATAACGATCAAATATCGTGCACGAAAATCTTTCCGTGCGTATAACTTAATTTATAGGTATAATTATGCGCGTGAAAATTTAATATACCTAAGTAATTCTCCAACGCTCGAAAATAAACGACAATCGTCTATAAGGTGGAGGAGAAACGCGTCGATTATCAATAATTTGTTGTTATGAATAAAATATACTGTCTCGCTTCACTGGAACAGCTGAATAACAGATTCAGTGAATTTTAACTCGCAATGGAATTACTAAGTAAACTTTACCCATGAAACTTCGAATCTTCTGAATTTGATCGTTCCATTACCCCCTCTCGTCTTAGTCAAGGTTACGAAGTTCTAAACTTATCGCGCTATCGAGTCTTCTTTACCCCTTTACCCTCGCGCGCAGCACATTATTATGCATTCCCCGCGCTACCAAACTACAACTTTAATCATATTAAAACTAACGTCGGTCCCTTAACATGATAATATTATGAATATTACTGGGAATTAGGATAAACTTCGAAGTAGATCGGACATCAACCCTCCAATCTTTTTCGACAGATTTCTGTAACTTCTCGTTAGACGTATGTCTATCGCTACAACGTGATTTCTTTTGATTTTGCCAAGTTGTAAGAAAGCGTTGTTCATATATGGAACCCTGAAAGTTGTCCAACTTAAGCCCTCTTTCGCTCCCACTTTCCTCCTCGATTTCTTCCACTCTTTTCTGTTCTCACTTTCGTTGTCGTAAGAATTGAGAATCAATACCAGTGGAGTTTCTGCAACTTTACGCGAGGCCTGCGGGGGAGGGGGAGGGGGTGGGACCACCCGTGCTTCTAGAATTCGGGGAAGGGGGGGGTGTTTCCTGGATATTTATGTGACAGCAGCTGTAACGTTCCAACCCCAGGGCTCGTTGGCTGGTTGGCTCAGGCTGTTTCAAATTCTAAGCCCTAATACCGCTTCTTTGGGGTACCTCGGGAAATATCGCGAGCCAAAGCAAGAAAAAAGAAAGATTCCACGTGCTACTCACCCCAGCGTGACATCATTTTGCTAAGAATGTATCGAAGAACCGTACATTTCTAGCTCTTAGAACGCTGTTAGTAAATCATCGTTGTACGTAGATAATTTCTGCCGCGATATATTAACCTGTGTCGTGATCCTGAAATTTACCGCAGTGATGTTATATCGCATCGTAAATAAAAATGATGCGACGACAATTTGAGGAAAATTATTGCACGATATAAAGGGAAACTAGCGTCCTTAATAACTGTAATTCTAATATTTTACGTTGTAATGTACAGTTGTGCAAACGATTAGAAAATCTGTATCGTAAATGAGGCGGAACAAGCGAAGTTTTATGTAGTTGTTATATACTGTCGATATTCAGTGTACTTTTGTACTTCATGTACAATCTGTTCATAATTTTCAATTAAAAGTAATAGCAGAGATAATGGCGAACCCATGTATAGCGATATATTCGTAAAGGGAGAACAGCGCTTTGAGTCTCGATTGGGAAGACTTACTGTAAGAGTTTCGTATTCTATTTCAAACTTATAGAACCGACGCTTCTCAGTATTGTACGATAAGCTATTGTAATCTAAAAATCACATTTATCGAGTTATCGATGATATTGTATATTAAAAATATCGTATGCTCGTTACGATGGTCGAACAAGAAGAACAAGTAGTATAAGTTAATCTATAGTCAGACGTCCAACGATAAATCTCCCATTGTCTGTACTAGTAAGTAGAAAATATTGCCAATGAAAATAATTATCTAGAACGGTGATATTAGTAATATCATTTCATTTTGTCATCGTTCGAGATGAAACACGAGGGGCAAAAAATGAAAGAATGTAGGGAATTAATAAAAAGGCAGGTTGTCGTTATCAGCGGTTACACATACGCATGAATTATCGTATCGCTTTGTGCAAGAGAAAGTAACGAGCAAAAAGCGGTCTGCGTGTAAATTCTCGAAAGTTTTGCTGGAAGGCGAAGGGAGAGCTAGTGAAGGCATGCGTGATACTATGTAACGTAAGGGTGGAGAGTCGAGAAGGGTATGAAAGGCAAAGGAAAGATAGTGGCCAGCCATAAAACCGAATGATACTGTCCTTTCCTATGTTATAACGAGTCTTCGATACTCGAGTTTCGTTTACCCACTTGTTCGCGTGTTAATGGCCATTGGAGAACACGAAATGAAAAATTGAATATTAGTGGCAGATAAACACGCTACAGGATCAAGGATCAAGATCAATTAATTCTCGGCGGTTTCTGACGTACGGCGGCATCGACGTACACGTGCGTGAGCGCAATCTTGTTCAAACAATTAGTCTTTCTACGAGACGTTGAAACGCACGGTTGTTCCTTTGAAATGCTCGTCGGAGGAAATGAGTGCGCGCATTTAGGCCGATAATATTTTTTCGCCGATCTTACCAAGCTGGAACGTTGACAATAAAATTATTACTCTATGAATTTGTTGTCGTTCAAATATTAAAGTTTATTGTATAAACTAAAATATGTTGAAATTCTTTTTCAAAATACATTATCCAACTTCGACGAGAGCTTCGTCGACGGCTTTCGATGCGAAAGCGAGAAAAAAAGCGTTACAAGACGATTAATCTTGTCACGGTTAATTTCGTTTTAATTCGTTCGGCGATTCAACCGTAAATCAAACGGTATGTCTAGGTCCGTGATATCAAACGGGACGAAATTCGTCAACACCGGATCCGCGACTGCTAATGCGGTTTCCTCCGTCACAGGGAGCGGAAAGTGAAACGAGACGTCCTGGTGAATAAGCGAAACGAGAGAAAAAGCAAAAGCTGGCGACACGCGGAACGATCCCCTTGAAAGTTTAAAGTCAACTTTCGCTTTTCCAGCGTCGATCCACTGGTAATGCCCTCCTGCTCGGCGTGCCGTTCTCCATTCCCCTATCTCCAGGAGTCAAGGTAATACTCGGCCGCAATAAACGCGGCTCACGGACTAAACTTTTCCTGGAACGGGACGCGCATGATCTAACAGCCACGTGGGAAAATCCGCCCCCTCGCTTCGTGCCGTTTCGTCGACGTGAAAACGCTGTATCGCGAGGGGGCGCATCGTTTTCTGCCGTTTCATAGAACAGGACCGTTTTCTCTTTTTCCCTTTCTTTTTTTATTCCTCTCTCGAGTACGTGACCGAGAATTCGGATTTGATTTCACTTCGACACTAGGTTTAGACGCTAACAGATCCTTTCAACCGATACTTGCAACGTATTTTTTAGAAACTCGTCCAGTCTTATCTTCATCTGTTAACTATTATTTCATCGTATTTTAATATGATAGATTATCGTTAAAATCTGTTACTTCTCTACTCGGTAAGCTGTTACTGATTTCTAGCTTGGTAACGTCACGTGTCCGGGTCACCATTGTACTTCCGTTGCAGTATATTTTGTCCTATTATATGAATTTCAACCTACATTTCTATATGGATAGAGAAAAGACATTTCGACTATAGTTATGACAAAATTGCTTTCTGCCAGATGGTATTCTATGACGTGCTCCTTTTTTGGGAAAGCCGCAGGTAGTTTGAACGTGGAGGGTGCGCGCGTGCGGGACAAAAGTTTCTCGGTGCTTTGAATTAATGGCAAATCCATAGTGGGAGCAGAGCGCGCGTAAGCTCGGCCCGACCTTGCCTCGCAAGCGCGATCTTCCGCTCGCGTTTAGTGCTTCGAAAGCTCCATCTCTCGAGATACGTCGGTAAACTACGTCGGAAACTTAACTCTCTTCTGCACGAACGTACCTTATCCATCGAGCTTTTGACCGTCGTCGATAAACGTGTTTCACATGGAATAATTATATTTTGAAATTACATTGTCCATAATAAAATATTATTTATTCGAATTTATATTTTTAACAATACAAACAAACAGAGATTTGTTTCATCTGTTAAATATCGTAACGAGTTCTTTGATTGGGATAATTTATATACTTTTGGATATCATGCGCATCGTGTACATTTTTGCATCGTTGAATTTCCCATAACCGCGTAAAAGTTCGCAGTTTTACAATAAACAAAAGTAAATCAATTTCACAAAAATTTGCTTCATTAAATCGAAACACGTTGATAATATTCGTTTGTCGCTATTACAAATTTCATAACTAAATTACCCAAGATTTTATTATTATTATCGATCAATGAACTTTGAAGGAACGAAGTTTCTTGTGCAACAATCTGGTACTGGAGATCTATAGTCTGAAACACTAGTCAAGCTAATTATTCCGATCGTGATGTATCACTCTAATCACGTACAAAGGGCGCAGCCTGGAAGGCACGTTTCCTATTAAGGCTCGTTTGCCTCCCAGATTCAATTTACTCGTTCGATCACGGCAATATTGTAGTTGGAATTGTATAATATTCGATGCGTTTACGCGAGCAAAGCATGAGCTAAATGATGCATGCACGCGTGCACAGCTTAAGCTGATTCAAGGGGATGAGAAGGGGAGGGAATTGGCAAGCGATGCAGAGTATCACGGGGGATGCTTATTCCTGTGTGCAACACACGGGGGTGCAAGCTTAATCTTCGGACGAGCCAGGCGGGTAACCTATAACGGGATGTGTCGGGATTATAAGTTGTAAGCTTCGACCCGCGAAATCCCATTCGTTAATACACGAGCTTGTGGTCAACCCGCAAGTGGATCGAGATTTTTTGTTGTTCGACCAGCTCTCTTTTGCGTGCGAACCTCAGGGATTATCTTTATCGCGACAGCGTTGATGAAAGTATTAAGCAATTTTAATGATAAATTTCTTAGCGGTGTTTAATTCTCTAACCCTTAAACGCGTGATCTTCTCCAAATGGATTGAACGTTTCTTAAATCGATCGAGTAACAATAAAATATTTTAAAAGGGATAACAATGATAAAAAAAAATAAGACGAATTATTAAAAATAATAGAATTATTAAATATAGAATTATTAATAATAGAAGATTAATAGAATTATTAGAAATAATAAAATAAGAATAAAAAATAAGATGTCCTGTCGTTATATTATATTATGCGGTTGTATAACAGCTAAGAGTAATTTGTTTCATGGATAAAGCTGGAAAATTAAGTTAACGCATTGAACCTCAGAGGGAAAGGAACGAATTCACGTCTAGACGAAGAAGGGTTGGCTTATTCTCAAAAGTAATGATTTAAGACCTATTTGGCACGGATCGTTTATTTCCTGAAAATTCCAGGCCAGGGAGGACTTTGTTTCAGTGGGGAAGTTTGATTCATTCTTGGAGTATGACTAGCTTCCTCAGTATGAGTCACGTTTTCAATTAAAAATTACTGTTCTGTCATCATGGAAATTAAACCATCTTGTTAAATTTTTTTTTAATTAGGAAGAACATATTCCTTTCGTCATATTAAAAAAAAAAAAAAAAAAAAAAAAAAAAAAAAAAAAATGATAACGAGCTACTGTTTGTTTCATGAATCTGTTCGAGATATACTATGGTTTCTCATATTTGTGGATTACATTTTATGATGTTTCTGTCCCCGTGATCGGGGAATGGCAATGGACGTAGTTTGATGGAGGAGACCACGATGTTGGCGCTGAAGGTCCATTATGCTACCGCGATCCCTCGCAAAATCGACGTCAAAATATATCCCACGCAATCCTGCGTAGCATGAACCCTTCATTTTCAACGCTTAAGCGCGCATACTGAATTTCCAATATTTTTCATTAAACTTATACTCTAACCGATAATAATTACATAGATACTACATTATCTAGGCTTTAAATAAAGAGAAATATAATTTGAAATCGTCAATCGTACGACAAACAACATTTTACGAAATTAAAAGAAGACAATTATCCATAAAACTAGCGTTAAAACATTTTAAGATATTACGCGTTTATACATAGTTAAAAATGCACCAACGCAATTTACAAAACGTGTCCGTATCGGTCTCCTATTTTTACGGTCCAGATGAAGAGTTAGGGGATGTGCCTTGTGGTGACTGGTTCGTGGTGTGGGGTTTCAAGACCCTGTTACGGCTGCCGGGTAGACCGATGAGATTTTATCCAAATGATATTCATGGGCAGCGCGCATTACGCTACGAAAACAATAAGATGGAACCCGTCAGATAAGCAGAAGTATCTATTATCACTGACTGAACTAGCGATAATATACTTTTAAAACTGCATTCGAATACTGAAATTTCTTATTTGCTCTTCCCTTGCGTTTTAATATATTTACATTTTAACATACTTTGATCGGAAAAAATCTCATTAATTAAACACATAAAAGGAAAGGTAAAATATAAATATTTATTGCGTACATTTAATTGTGTATATCTATACGTATATACTCATTCTTTACATTTAATTTTCATGAACATCATAATGAAATTCACACATCTTTTTTTCATCAGTTTTTGTTCTCGTTGATTAGAATCTCCATTATGCTCTGTCAAATAAAATTGTTTCTATTCCATTGCGCACTGCCTGGATATAACAGTAACCGTTTCTCTCAACACATGTTTGAACGAAAGGGTTTACATAGCGGTAGACGGACGTGTCTTGTGGAATTCATAACAACGTATTGGTAAGAACGAGTGTTGCTCGTTGCAATATGGTACGATCATGCACCAACCCCGTAGCCGAATGTAATTAGTTTTTAGCCCCAAAGCTATGATAGGGGGCTGGACTAGGCGCCTAGGGTCCCATGGACTTTTCCATGTGCACCCACTTATACTCCTAGCGCCCGATCTAACGCTGGAGGGTGGTTGTGTGCCTAGGGGTGGTTTCAGTTTGCCCGAGGCACCCTCGGCAAGTGCATCTATTGTCTGAGTGCAAGAACCCAAAAATACGCTTATCTGTTTCATTGACGGCCGAGTCGAACTTCGTGATTCCTTTCAACGCCTCTGGTAGACGAGTTTTTACGTTCTTTCGCCTTTTTCTTTCGATTACTCGCGCTCTTACTGCTTCGGTATCTAGAGTTTCTAGAGTGTGAAGCAAAGCGAATTAAAGTGATTGGATATCTGTATGTGATCGATACTGCGAGTTCTCTTTTTCAAAGGGAATTAAGAAGTCGAAGTTAGTGATGGACTAAATCTGCTTTGTAATTCAGTGAAATGTCGAATGGAATAAAAGTGAAAAGTAATTTACTTGATTATAAGTATGACGGTGTTTCGTGATATCTTTCGTAGTAACTGTGATTACCGTGCTTGATAAGAATAAAGATGGGAAAGTGTCAGCAGAATTTCCGTTTTGATACGGATATCAAGTAATTAATGTGATTAAATTATTCCCTTATTATCGGCTACATATTTTCCTTTCGTTTAATTTTGTTTCGAAGGTGCGATAACTTTGAGAAAGCTATAATGGCTATTCCAACGTTATGTTATTTATTTTTACACGGTTTCTCATTGAACATAAAATTACCTAAGCGTCATCAGAACTTTCGATTCGATACAGACATAAAATAAACTAATACGTTAGTGATAATCAAATATGGAAAAAGATATTAACATGTCGTCAAAGAGAAGAACTTTCCACGTGGATTGGGATTCTCCCAGTCATGAAACCGGTACTGTAAAAAGAAGGCCCACATCCTTGAATACATCGGTTCCGATCTCAAGCAATTGCTTTGAAAATGTAGAATATTACGAAGTAAAAGATTGTATTGGTGGTTACGGCTTAAAGCTTTTGAAATCGTTCGATAGCCGATTGCTAGGATATGAGACTGTCGTATCCGAATTCTTTTCAAGCAAGCGCAGATCAAACGAAATGGAAGATACCGCCATTAAAGATAATGGAAACGGTTTAGAGCACCCTCGTTCTTGCGCAACCCCTTGCGAGGGAGATACGCGTAGAAAGAACGAAGATGTTGAAAAATTTCAGGATTTGCCATCTAATATAAAATCTTTTAGCGAGGAACGAAATTTACCTTGCAACTGGATCGAAGAAACATTATCAAATTCGTATAATTCACTTTTAGAGAATTCGAATGACGCAACGAAAGAAAAAGATACGGAATTTATCAGCAAAATAAGAAATCACGTGGAAACTCAAGAAGATAGTGCCAATAAAATTAAAAATAGCAGAATGGAAGATTCTATTAATTCGTTGTTTGAATTAACCGTAACAAATGACATAAACGATTCAGGCCAAGAGTTGTCGAACGAAAGTTCGAAAGTTAATACAAAGAAGGATTTTGATTTAAAGTTATATCGAGAATCTTTCGAATGGAAATCAAAGGTATCGAAAGTTATGAAGGTTTCCGGAGCGAAGCGGAAGTTAGATACGATCAAGACAAAAAGTTTGATTCCAAAAGCAAGACCGAAGAAACAGATTTCGAATGGACGAGGTCTTGTAAATTCTAGTTCGGAAAGTTCGGGCATAGGTTCCCCTCTATCGCCTTTATCGCCGTTAAAGGATACATCGACTAACGTAAAAGATATATCAGGAACTTCGATCAAGAGCAGTGGCAGCAAAAGTTCCGGATTCGGATCTCCAGATTCACCGTTGTCCCCGGAGAGTCAGAAATATACAGCGTTTTACTTGATCGACGAGCAATTGGAGAAATTGCGTAACTGCCCTTGCGAGAAACGACAAGCTCGGGTAAATTTTTTCTTTTCTACAATTTACATGTTAAGCATCGTTATTGTCGTTCATTAATTGCTGTAATTAGAAACCGAGTAAATTCTAACCTCTATGAGATGTATGTTTGCAGTAGATGCCTTGCAATTTCCATATCTACGTAATATATATTTTCGAATTTGTTTCAAAACATCGTCAATTTAATATTCACGATGTTATTATAAGGTTTCTGAAAGTTTTATATGACACAAATAGCATGTTCGTTAAAAGTTCCCCGTAAGTAGTCAAACGCTTCTATGAGTCACTATACCTACATGTATAGTTATATAATCGTAACAATATATTCCACGAAATGAAGATCTACGAACGTTTAGGCAATTGTACGTCACGAAAAATCGGAAGGTCTAGTAATACTTACGGAGACAGCTATAAATCTTATGAGTCACGTTCTAGGGGCGAAGCAAGTCCCGTGGGTGTGCAACCACGTGGTGCAAAGGAATTACGTTCACCCTCTTTCGACGATGCGTTTCTCCACAAGCTACGGCGCGGCACGATCATATGCGTGTAAAGCACGCGTGCTTCTCATTCATGAGGATGCTTCCTCGCTAGCGTTAACCTTGCATTCCTGTTTCTTTCTGCTAGACCCTTCACGAGATCCGACATACCGTTCAAGCTTCCCATTAAAGAGAAAGGCTATTAGTGTTGTTATTTCTTACCGAGGGATGGCGACACTTCACACTTCGTAAATACGTATACGTTATACACTATCGGTCTAAGATATATACGATAAAACAAAAAATAAATAAATTTGTTTGAGATTACTTAAACGGTGCGCTAAATCAATTATGTTTTATCAAACTCTTGCACATTTTCAATAACGTTTCAATTATAAGAAGAAAATAAGTCGAATATGACCTTACCTAAGCATATTGAATTCGAATCACGTATGGTTTCCCGCGAAATTAATATCTTCAAAATCGAATAGAAGCAATTTCCTCTTAAGACGTTTGTCCAAGCAGGAAGGAATTCGAATATCCTTCTTAGGTGAACCGAGCTCATCGACCATTTATTCCGCGTGGTTCACCACCCTCAGTCGCGAAACCACGTGCGGGAAATATAACGCGGTTATACGTGCACCATCCAAATGTGCCACGACATTCTTTTTCTTTCGAGTGATATCGACTCTGTAGGTGAATCTCCTTTTATTTCCTGTTTCGTATTTGTTGAGCCCTCGGGACGATTATAACTAAACCTTCGTGTACCGGAACAGAGACAGGTAAGATCAACTAGTCACGAGAGCTTTCTGTATAAGGGAATACGTCTTTTTATTCGTACACTTTCAAACTTGTCACGAATGTTGTACCAGCTTGTACAATGCTTTATCGTTTAAATTAATCATCAAGAGTTATTAAATTATTCTCGTTTTCTTCGCTACTAACGATAAGAAATGTATGTATTATATTGACGTAATCTTGTTTTATGCATCCTAACCTTTAACGTTTCTATCCATTTATGCAACAAATTTCTAACTTCGTAGATGGCTAAAGATATCTGCACTAAAGAGATTTATTGATTTATATGAAATACTTATCCGGAATTTGAATATCATCAATTAAATTCCGAGCTAGTTTTAACTTTCAGCTTCAAACAAAAGCCTATTATAATTATGTATCTACTAAATACAACTCCATCGGCTGCGCGCGCATTTCACATATATTTACATCTTTATTGAAAGTAATGTTTTGAACGAAACACTTTTATCTAACATTTTTTAATTACTTTTATATTTATATGTTCAAGTATTAAGTTATCCTTTATATTTCTATTGTTTTTAATAATAATTACCATTAACTGCTTTTTATCATGTTTATCGTCATATTATACATATAAGGTATTATTGTTGTTTGAACCAGTACAACAAAGATTGAGTTTAAATAAAATGGTTTGGCAATGAAATTGCAATTGAAACAATAAAAGATATAATACCGCGTATATTACGCGTTCAACAAGTTGTAGAACGAGTATTACCAGACAAGTAGTTCACTGGATTGATCTAATGGGTTCATTAAGTATAACCTAGAAAAACCAGTTAAATAATCGATGCTTCTATCGATGAAAGTTTCGATCGAACGAAAGCGAATGAGGATCGTATATGAGGGGTCTTTGTGTACAGAGGGATTCACTTTCATGTGGAAAAAGTGATTCGTAATAATCCCGAAGCCAGTGACATGGCAATAACGTTTTCCGTAAGCCACCCTTTGCGTAGTCGGAAGTTGGTAGCGGTTGTCATCGACTTCTCGATAATTTCCACGCTTCTTCGACTGTGTAAGCAGTGCTTTCTAATCGAAATAATTGGGAGCCCCTGATCCAAAGGGCTAAGCCACAGGGTCGTTGGTCTGCGTTATTATATTGAATTCGTGAAAACGAGAAAGTAAGTCGCCGGGAAGGCCATTGAATGGGAAACTAGAAATCGGGAAGCAGACAAGCATAAGCTTGGTGCGGCTTTATTAATTATTTCGAGGGCTCTCTAATCACCCCTTCGCCACCATGTGTGCCTATACAGATGCGAAGGTATCGATTTTTTTTTGTTTACTGATAAAAGAAACTTACTATATTATGAACTTTTTTGTTATTATGAAATTTTTATAATACCTTTTCCTCGCTACTATTCGTCGTTAGTCCTGTAAAGTTTCTTCTAACAATACCCATTTTAATAAAAAATTTCATAACAAAGTCTTTGAATAAAAAATAAAGTAGATTTTTCATAAAACCGTAAAGCCATAAAGTTCAAATTAATATTATTAATAACCTAATATTAAGAAAAACTAATTAACAAATTTATAGTTTAATAAAGTAATATATTAATGATTAATAAACTAATACTTTGTTGCGTGAAAATATCTTTATTTTTCTAATTCGTATTGAAATAAGAACATTATATCTGTCTACAAATCGTGTTGCGTCGTACAGTTAACCCAACTCGCGTAACTAGGAAATCTAGTTAGATGGTCATGGGTTACTTATCATGCATCCAAAATCTTCTGGTGCGCTGAGCATTTGCTATCAATATGTAGATCCAGTCAGGGTTACGGTGTGCTTGCACTGTACCGACACTCGTCACGTTGTCGTACGAAGGGGGACTTCTTCGAGGGTGGAACGTTTTCATGTACCTTTTTCATACCGGCGCCGATTCCACAGTCATCACCAGGAGACCAACAGCCTTCTCTTTTTTCTCGAGTGCTTTTATAATATTCACCCCCGTGTACACACGCCTCGCTTGTGATTTTTCTTGCTCGAACCCCTCTCGAAAATAGCACCGACGCGACGATCGGAGATCGGGGAAACCACCTTTCGATATTGACCCTTGAAGCTTTTGTCGGTCTCCTTATCGCGGTTTTTCCTCTCGCCAACAGGAACCACGAAAAATAAGTATGTACCTAGACGTTTTAGAATGGTGCTTTCTTACGAGTATGTCGTCGATCTTTCAATCCCTTTAACAACTCGGTATAATAGAGAGCACCGTTGCGGAGCTTCTTATATGATAAAAAGAAAGAGCATACACAGGAAAACGAGTTCTAACGATAGAATTTGTAATATGGTAAATATTCAAATTATCTTTGCAGTTCAGAGATAAGAAAATATGAGTGGGAAGAGCTTTGTTTTTACGCAATGTTTGCTATTATCATCGGGTATCACTTTTTCTTTTTGCATTGAAATGAAGTTTTGAATTAATACGAACATAAAAGAGTAGGTTTTTTAGAACCATTTATTTTAGTTAGTTTGATTTTAATAAACCAATTTCTTCAATTATTAAATGCTGAATGTTTTTCTTCGTTTCTCAAGGCGGACTATTAAATTTTGTACGTGCGTATTACTTTTTGATATTCATCAAATATATAGCAAACGAAGCTAAATTAAAAGAGAATAAACACACGCATATGTAACTTCTACGTCATATAGCGTATAGGGAATCAGCGAGGCTATCGTATTCCCACGCTGTTCAAAGGAATTCATAGTCAGCTATTACCTGGCACGTGCGTGAAAATTCGGTAGAAAGGTGTCAAGTAACTTTGTAAAGTTACTGGTTGGAAATTTCGTGGTAATGCCGTAAGTGAAATAATTGCGGCTTCTCGCCGCTTCTCATTTGGTCGCGCTTTGCCGTGCGAACATTGTTGTAGATTCGATGACGCGATGTGCGCCCGCGCACAAGCACGCCACGGCTACGTCGTCCTGTGGCGCATCGGACGCTTTGAAACACCGTCAGTCCTACCGAGGATCCTTCTAAGGGTGCTCGTTCTATGCACTTGGAGGATCGTACGATATAATTTTCAAAAGACGGTTCGCGATTTTGTTCCTTCGTTACTCCTCCTTCGTGCAAAGAAACGTTTTTCTAGGTCATTGTATAGTTCTCTCTTCTCATTTTCGCGAAATATGTTCATTT
Source organism: Bombus terrestris (assembly GCF_910591885.1). NCBI lineage: Eukaryota > Metazoa > Arthropoda > Insecta > Hymenoptera > Apidae > Bombus > Bombus terrestris. The sequence continues at coordinate 5,690,708 of NC_063271.1, read as the reverse complement.
ATATACATCAAACTGATAATTGATTCTCTTTCGAACATCGTCGATGAAATTTTGATAAATATAATTTATCGATCTTTATAAGTGTGCAATATTATTTTTATACTTTCATAGAATAATCATGACACGCGTATACGTGAGATAGCAAGAGATAAAAAATTGTGTGAGTGAAGAATTAAAACGACAGCAGGGAAAGAGACGAATGGAACGTTCGAAAAAACAAGCACAAAGTATCGATGATTTATCGGGAAATTTTCAGTGGTTCGAAACGATTTTTGCCACGTTGCAATGTGGTCACGATGTCCGGTGCATCAGGACTCAAGCCATCCGTGATATTACCTAGGAATAATAACGGCGCGAGGAGTAAAATTTGCAAATTGACTTCACCGAAATCTCTGATATCGCCTTTAACTGGAAATTCGTCGAAGAAGTCGCAAGAATCCGCCACGGATTCTCCATCGTCCAGTCCCGCCAAGTCTTCCGTGTCGTCGACATCCCCACGTCGAACTGTTCAAAGCGTGGAATCCAGTAAAAAGTCGCCTAAAAGATATTCGCAGCAGGAAGAGCGACAGCAGACGTTGCAAGTGCAACCGTACTGTCCGAAAGCTTCTCCGAAACGTTCACCCAGAAGATACATATCTGTGTTTGAGGAAGATTTTCTACAAGACGAGATGGTTCTCGGACTTCGTGTCTCTTCCACGGGTGGTGGAAACGAGCCAGGAATGTCGTTTTTAGAATTCGAGTCGCTTTACACGTTAGAAAAGGAGTTGATGCAATCGCGACAAGATGTAGGTCAAGTGGACGACAAGTGCATCTTTGGTGGGTGGTTTGGTAGACGAGGCCTTTACACCGAGCTACCCGAACCGCTGTACCAACAAGCGATCGCTGCGGCAACTACTACATCATCCCAGATCCCAACAGAGGGATTCAGCTTCGCACCTGGGTGGTCCCTGAATGTTGAACACTTCTATCAGTGGCAGAATCGGGGCAAAACTACGCAGCAGGTATTGAATTTTCCAAAATTCCATCGAAACATTCTCGAGAATATGTGATGTTAATACGAACGAGAAGAATGAACAGGCTGTACGATTTCATAAAATTACAGACCAAAAGATTGATACACCATGTACGTACGAACGTGAATAAGTCTCATCCATATTCGATAAATCAATATCTTTGCTTCACATGTATGGAGTTATTTGATTGGTTTTAACATACTGTATATACTATCTAGATCACTTCTATCACGTATCTTCTGGATTACTTGTATTTCATCGTTGCTGATTTTCCGGATAAGTAAATCTATGCGTATCTATATCTTATCGAAAAAGTTACAAAAGTATTTGGAAAAGCGAAAGCTATAATTGACGCGGTTACCCGAATTCTCGAATTGGAAATGAGCTGTCAAGAGCACACGTCGTCGTTTGTCTCTTCGCCGGGCTATACACGTATCTAGAGGTTGATGCGCGAGATCCCGTTTGCTGTGGGTCGCGTTACGAATTAATTGAAAAACGAAAGCAATCTCGCCAAAGCTTGCCGTCAGTCGCGCACGAATTGCGAACTCGAATACATTTAACGCGAATCACTTCTCTCCTCTGTTATTCTATTTGTTCCTTTTGCCTCTCTGGCTGCGCGCTTAGTTATCCGTATTTATGCGTGACATTTTCCGTGTTTCCTCCTCGATTTCGATTCCGCGCGTTATCCGTCTCGTTTCCCCCATTCTATTCATTTTCTTTTTCTTTTTTCTTCCTTTTTTTTTGTTTTCCACTGGCCCTCCATCTTTCTGCTGGCTGTTGCTCATTGGTTATTCGTACCCTCTCTTCCTCCGTATCGCTCTATCTCTATCCGTTGGCCAGTTCGTTTCCTGTTCTCTTTCGCGTTTCGTCCCTCGAGGCAGATTCGAGCAAGAACCGATTTTCACGTCCCTCATCGAGCTAATTTCGGCAACCAAGCTGCAAATTTGCGGTACGACGCTATCGAGTTTTACTTCATTTCACTTGTGCCGCGGGCAATTTATACGATGGTACTTTGTTCTCGTCATTTTCGGCCTGGAATTGATAAAAGTGATGGGACGTTCGGCCTCTCCGATTTACGAGTTCCTCTCTGCACCGTGATTGCACTTCGATTTGAAATATTTGGCGGACAAAGCTCCAGTCAAATTTGCTACATAATCGTCTTTTTTTTACAGTCAACGACTCGTTATTCACGTTATTCGAAATAAATTTATTCACAGTTGTACTTCAAGTGATAAAAATGCACCGTGTACTACGAACCAGGGCAAAAGTGTAGTTTCCTAAAATATGAAGCGATTTGATTCGATTGAAATCGAGCTGTTCTTATTTTCTCAATTTTTAATTTTAATTTCCTCTACATCATTTTCGATAAAGGAAATTTAAAGATTCTCAAAAAGAGGAGCGGTTGGTGAGATTATCGAATACGCTGCCCGGGGGTGTGAAGGTGCTTTGATCACCCCCAGAATCCTAAGTTTCACGTCTCGATTTGCTCTCTCACGGTGTTTACTTTAAGGGATGCCACTGGCTACCAGCATCTTTCGGTACGAAGGAGGACTGCACTTCTCTTCCTTATATATATTGCAAGGGAATTGCTCTTTGTTCCTCTCTGGGCCGACGAACGAGGATGAAGTTGTTTTCATTACCGGAAAGTTTCACAGCCGGATCGTTCCTATGATCAAAGGAGAAATTGACTTTGTTTATTAACCGTCACGACCCTGCTCTGCTTTAAAGTAATTAACGGAATATGTGCGAAACACATTGAGGAAATCACAGCGTAATTCCGACTACAAAGGAACGCGGGGTGATAACACAAACTCTATAATACCAAGTGCTTTATATTATACTTTGTAGTAGACAGAGAGTTAAAAGGAGCCACAGTTGGCTTTTTAGTATACTGATATCCGTTACGATAATGACAATAGTAGACATTTGTAGTTGTAGTTTTAATTTTTCTAATATTCATCGATACTCTTCTTCGTTTCTGAAGAAGATGCTTTCTTTTTTATCAGTTCCGATGATCATCTATTTGATGTAAAATTTTCTTTCGAAAATCAGACAGAAATGATAGATGTATCGCGTTTATTTCACAGGTTTGTGAAAACAATACGTGATCACGCTTTAGTGATCGATGATGGGATTACACGGCAAAGTACACAGGTGTTCCGTTGTACACTGTACGCTGTACACGTTCAGAAAGGCGTGACTGAAGAGGGTGGGATAAAAAGAAATAAAGAAAAAAAACGCGTGCATTCGATGTTGGTCGAATGCCAGATCATCGAAACGTAAATTACCGGTAGTAGAAGAGGAAAAGCAGAATTTGTAGGGTATAGAATCGTTGGAATATCTGCCTCTTCCGGTCGATTACACCTAACAATATGCTCGCTTCTGTATCTGTTTAATCGCCGTAGTTACTTACGGCAGTGTAATTTAACGCGTGTTGGGAAAGTACGCATTACGCTTTGTACTATGTACAAGGTAGATATATGTAGGTAATAACTGTAAGATAACAGGTGCAATGCCTCCTACTGTCTTTTGATCTATACTGAATCCAAAGATGAGAACGAATTAGTATCAAATTTTCGATTAATCTATCAATTATTCGAAATTATTGAATTTCATTGATCAACATAAATATTTGTTGCTATACTATCAGAACGTTTTATTACATTACGTCACGATATATATTAAAATATTATAAAATGGTATTATACAAAGTATTGTATAAAATCATTGAAATCGAAACCTTTTACTTTTTCTTACTATAAGAAATAAATGTCACGATTGCTAGTAGTGATATTTATCGAGACTGTAATGTCGTATGTCAGCTACATAGACGCCTTTAGGAATTTATATCTACAAGTATAAAGAACCGTGAGTCAGCGAGAACCAACGATTGAATTAAAGATCTATTTTGTCGGTAAGATAGTTGAACAGGCAGAGATATGCGCTTTGCCTTGGGGTAGGTTCGCTCCCGTCGAGTTCAGCCGAGTTACATGTAGGTACGTGCTTACGCGACCTAAATCATTTATCGTCCAATTGCCAATTTGCAGCCCCAGGAAAATTGCTTTGCCACCAGGGTATCCACCCTCTTTCTGCGTGCTTCGTTCCTCTTATTCTTCTTTTCTATTTGTGGAATTTCACCTTCCTCCTCTTCCAATTTTTCATTTTCGAACGGTAATAAATATTTTCATGAATTTCCTTTCTTATTATTTGTATTATAAGCTTGTTCTTAGAAAGTTTGAGACTTCTGCGCATACAATGCACGTTAAAATTCTTCCGCTCAGGAAGAAAACGATTCTAAAGGTTAAGATAGGTCGACGCGATAGAATAAACTCGTGGTTAATAGCTAATGTAATTCACCACGTGGTTCGCATTCCTAATTTCTCCGATTTTTAAACGCCACGCTTTCCACGAAGAAATTGGAAACAAACCACTGTCGATAAATTCTTTTAACAAGCAAATGTATGAAAATCACTAAATTTACAATCGAATAACATACATAGATACAGCCCTTCAGATTCCATTTACTGATAGTCTACCTCGTTCCATTATTTTCCAATGTTCACAATGTTTCACTAGAATCCATAACAAAAATAGGAAAGTAAAGCCGTTTTACTTTTATTTGATGTGTGTAACGCGTAATGTTTTTCTTTCTGTGTTCGACCCAACGTTGTCAGCCAGAACATACAAATATCCGTAATCCCTGTGTATTATCCGTGATACGTTCCACGTCTATAGAAGCGAGGCAACGAGCTCGGAAAAATAATCGAGAAATATGCGCGCCAGAGGATGTCCTGATGAAATAAATACTCGTACGTCACTGGTATGCACCGCTTCCGGACTATAAATTTCGTATCGATATCGGATGTCCCTTTGGGCTATCGTATCTCATTCGTTGTCCCGATTGTTCATCCTTTCGTTTTCTTTTTTCTTTCCTTTTTTCAATGTTGTTCGCACTTTGTTACCGTGCAACTGGAAGAGTAGAGGGTTAGTTTTCGTTGAACGAGGAATGGCAACGCGATCGAATTTCCCGTTGAAGCCAGTTTTAGTTAGTCACTGAATCGTCTCGTAATCTTTGAAATTCGATCTTCGTAAACGGATTGTTCGTTAAATTACAACAACGATAATATATCGTTGAAGTTTCCCGGAGAATAGAATTAGTATTTTTGTTTCGTGAACACAAAGTTCAACGACAAAAATATAATCAAATCGCGAAAAGAATATTAGTGACATAGCCATATCAATGCTCAACGAGCTGTGCTATAACTTTTGTGTATGCAACGAATGATGTAGAGATTTTCGTGAAATATTGCATTTTATGTACGATTCAACTTCAACTTTTACAGTACTCCCAACGTAGTTTTCACTTTGTGCCTCTGCGGTTGTTCTTTGAGAGCATTTTATATCGCTGGAAAAGCGGAGGCACGTACTTTAAGAGAGTCGTGACGTGTCACGTGATGAGAATATAACGTTCGTTTCACGTCACAGTACGCCCTTCGTTTACGTAGCGAAGCAGAAGAGGGGACCCTTCCCTCCCTCTTTAGGGTAAGAAAATGTCCTTGTAGAATGGCACTACTCCGCGCTTAGATCCTGACGAAAGCATCTGCAATAGTGAGTAATAACGACAAATCTCTTGGAAAGTTTCAATGAAGAATTCTAGCAAATTAACAGCACGCTCCATTGCCCCCTAGTTAATACCCAATTATATTCTAAAATTTATTAGACGTTGCAACTTTTTTTAGTCTGACAAGCAATCTCGTATTTGTCAATTTATTTCATTGAAAGTAAAGGAAATTAAAAGCTGAATAAAGCTTCGATGTCCTTTTATTTATTTAAAGTCGATACAAGTAAAATCTTTGTGTCATTACAAACATTGAATGATACTAATGAATAATTAAAATGACAGATAAGCAATTAAAATAAGTGTATCCGTCAATTAGCCGGCTTGTTGACGATCGCCGAGTTCCAGCCATTCAGACATGAATCAGAGCGGGGTGTGTCATCAATCGACAATTAAAGAGTGACACGTTCTTTTCCCGAATGACGACGAGTTCGTTTACTCGGTGATGCAGAAGGGAGGATCCTTCCTCTTCTGGCATGTCCTGAGGGCAAAGGGGGGCGCAGTAAAATGCCGGTGCTACTCTCGAATCAGACACGAGCATTAGATCTGGTTCCCGCAGCGTGGCAACCCTCAACAAACGTCGAAGCTCGTTAGAGCTTTTTAGAGTAAGTTAGCAAGCGTGTCCGTGCGCGTCTTCCCTACAACTGACGATACGTGAGACGAAAGAATTATTGCAATTTCGGCGTGACGCTCGTCGAATTCGTAATGTCGTGCGCGGCTCCTTTCCGCGAACGGCACGCGTCTGCCGTACAGATTCGAGCAGAATAGTAGATCCGACTCTCCGCCGCGAGATTTCTAACTGCTTGACAGGAATTTATATCAATTTTTAGGCTGCCTGAAATCGTACGGGTTGAATAGCCCGACTACCTGGAATCGTGGATTTGTAACGCTATTCTAAGAATCGGGGACATAACAAATCGGCAGAAGTAAAAATAGAAAGACGAATACGCTTATCTTTCTTTTTTTTTACCAGTGGATTGTCCCTTTCGCGATTTGATAGTATTTTTATACGGACTGTTGCGGGTTTCATATTTATTTATTTCTTCGTTGTACGAAGGATCAACTGCGGCAAAATTAGTCTTCTAGTGCAATTAGATACTATACACTATCGTCATACATTTACATGATTCATTAGAGACGTCAATTTAAGAGTTTGCGTTTACGAAACTGCAGCTCCGATATTTAAATTACAGCTATTTATTCGAAGAAAAGGAAAGGTGTAAGTTTCATATTCAAAAGTGCGAAAGTTTATTACTACGAATATTATATAATTGACTATGAATTTATAATATGTTTGAAGAAATCATTTTTATAATTTTAACTTAATTTTCGTTTTACTCTAAACTATCGGAAACTGCTCATTGCAGCAGGCTCTTCAGTTACAAAAGAGAAGTTTTGTTTCATTTACGTTCAGCTCCAATGGTTATCTAAATTTTATAAAGAATTCCCCTGATCTTCTCGCCTATCAGATATTCTATCATTTTTCGCGAATTGGTCGACGCCGTATTGAAATCGTTCGCGCTCTCTTCGTTCTGCAGAACGATAGAGAAATAAATAACAGGAACAGGATCTAACAGAAGCGGTGAAAAGGTTACACGTTCTCGGTACGAGCGCGTGTGGGACCAAGCAAGAAGTCGTCCCATGAGCGAAAGTATTGTCGTCGCTCGTTTTCGCGGCTACACGCGTACACGTGCACCGTAAAGCAGCTTAAGGATCGTTAAGACGGCCTCGTGTGGGCTAGTTCTCTCACAGGATGCCCACACGATGCGCACAATGTACAATAGCAGGGTAGGGCCTGGTTGCATCGTTGGTTACAGCCTGTGATCCAGGTATATTTAGCTCGCGTGCATCGTAATGACGCGTAGGTGTAACTCATTCATAAAACATAAACCATGTGGCGCCGTTCGAGCCGATAAAAAGAAGAGAAGACGTTGATTTTTGCCGCTGTTTGGCGGAATTAAGACGATTATTACCAACTCGATCGCTAGATGTTTACGAACGTATATCGCGGCTTAGGGTGGTTGAATCTCGACTTCTGAAAGTTCAGGTGTCTGAAAGTTAGCCTCCCGAGAAACTTATAATTAATGTTATACGATAGTACTCTCGATAGTTTCGGAGAATTAATGTTGTCGAGTTTAACTAACGTGCTATCGAAGTATGTTCATTAATTTGACGTAACTATGCTTCATAAGGCATATTATTCTAGTTTGAAACAAATGAGAAGAATATAGCGAAAAGAATTATACTGGAAACATAAATACTTTGTTCAGTACCTAAAAACATAAATACCTTGGTCGGTTTGCAGTAAAAATATTTCAATTTGTTCAACCATACAAATTAAAAAGCTTAACTTTTCGGTCGAGCGTAAATGATTATCTCGTATTCTTCGTGCTTGAAGAATGCTTATAGTACGAGGTAAAGCGAGAGAAACACGAGACAAATGATATACGCAATCTCCGTTGCAGAGGGTTATAATTCTTATAGGATTGCCCGTAAGGTAGACCACCGAGTCTCGAAAATAAGTCGTAAAAGTGGACAAGGACTCAGATACGGGTTTCATGAAAGTTGCCGCGAAAAAATAACTTGTTCCTTCCGGATTTTCGTAGTCATGACAACGAGTTTCCTCGAATCTCGAGAGGGTACGATACGTTTTATGCCACACTGCAGGACACGTACACTTCTCATCCTGAGGAAAGAGGGTGCATCCTCCGTTCGTTCGTTCTTTGGGGGACGATAACTCGGTTACGAAGGTTCTCAACCCGAGCAACTTTAATTTCTGTCAGGTATCAAATAGGAAAAAATATTACCATCAATTTTAGTTCTTTTGCAATTTTATCATGCACGATTCAATATCGTTTATTAAATTGTAGCAATTCTCTTCGCGAATAGCATAATTTTATTAGATAAAATCATAACACTTCCGTCTTAGAAAGTGGTTCATTTTTGCAATTAATTTTTACAAATATCTAAAAGTAGATAATCTTTTAGACATATCACTAGCAAGCCAACGTGTACGTTGCATTTGGATTATCATAGATAGCTTTCGAGGGAAGAAGAGTGGAGTAACTAAAATAAATAGAAGGAAAAGTGACGATTCGTCCATATTTTGGTTTCCTTGATTTGCAAATAAAGCGAGGGGTCTTTGCGAATATGCGCGGCAACGTATACAGGGAGAAATGGTAAATATAGAAATAAAAGGTAGAACGAAAGGGAAAAATGGGCACTGACAGAGGGTGGGTCAGCACGTGGTTCATTTGCAACGAGTAGTTCAGAGAGAAAGAAAAATTCAGGGCGATGACCGTAGGAAAACAAAGAGAACAACGAGCACCAAGTGCAGCTTTCGTATGTGCATAAATTTTAACGTCTGCACGGCTTCCCCGCGCATTTATCACCCAAATAGAATTTTTACGATTAATGAACGCACTTCTAATTATCTCTCCTTTTACGTACCCGAACGTACGAATTGAACCGGTGTATACGTAAAAGCAATTTATCCACCGTTAAATTGAATACACTTGCTCGTAAATTTCAAATAATGCTTGATTTATACCGAATATAAAAATAAAATTGATTCATAAAACTCATCTCAATATTTTATTGCTCAAAATGTTGTCCTTCCCTTTTTTTATCATTTACTCATTTACTTTTTTGTATCGTTTATTTCGTTCTTCTCTTTATGGCTTACGGTTTATATCTTGTTTTGTCTCCTTCCACACCTACAGTTGTACAAAGTTAATTGACTCGGGATGGTAGAAGCGCGCCATATTCTCTTTTTAATTAGCTCATCTGTATGAGAATCTCTTAAAACAATATTCAGTGAAATGGAATTTTATCGAAATTAATATGTAGCGCGATTCCTAAACCATTTTTCACAGATCAAGAGAAACGAATCTATCTTGCATTATCTTCCGAAATTACACTCATTTATGTGTAGATTGCTTCCGTGTTCGCTATCGGTTCATTCGATAAACATTTCTTCCAGGTTCGGTAATCAACGTCATATCGGACAAAAAGGATAATTTTATCTCGTTCAGAGGATTATTTGTTCACGATCGTTACTCCGCCCTACCATCCTCTGTCGCTCTGCAGCGTCTTTTTCATTTCGACTGACTGGCCCGTCTCGATATCGTGGCCAAGGCAAACCTAATTTCATCGCCCCATTCTCTTGGCGCCCATCGAGTAGCCCCTTCATAATCGGACGACAAAGGCGGAGCCACCCCTTTTCCGCCTTTCAATCTCTCTCTTTCAACTTGCACTCTCTTTCTCTCTGTCTGTCTGTCTCTCTCTCTCTATTCGTCCATTCTGTGCCCATATGTATCCTCTTTCCTCTTTCGCACTCTCGTTCTCTTTCACGAAAGGATCAGTCCAGTATCCATTTTTGCAAAAGTGGCATATATGAAGCATCCCCTAAATTTTGAGGGAGTCACCAGTTTCGCTACTGCCTTTTAACGATTTCATTTACCCGCTATGATTCTTGAAACGATGGGGAGCAGAGGTGTCATTGCGGCCCGGTTTCATGTATTCGGGATCGACCGTGTCAAGAGCGAAATTCATTTGTACCGCCAGGTTGACGTTTCAAAGTGGAAACTGGAAAATTTCGTTTGTATTATTTTGACGTAGGGGAGAAACGCATCTGGCCATTTTAAACGGAAACTTGTTAAATCTATACTACGTATCTTCTTTCGTTAAATATTGATCGTAAGTTATCAATAAAAAGTCGAAATGTTTTGCATTCGAAGCGACGAGTTCTCTCATAAATAAAACCAATCACGTGAAACATCTGTCGCTTTGCAACAAACAATTGTAATTGTAATTTTTCAAAGAAACTTATTGTTTAGCGAATTATGAGCTTTTCGTCTCCTTTGTTACGTACCAATTTCATTTATTTCTCGAAAAATTCTATTACTCTTGGCTTGGAATTTCTCTCGTCAGATACATTTCTTAGTTCTCACGATACACTTCAAGCATTGTTTTCAACCAATAGAGTGAATCGAAGTGTTTTAGCGATTTTAATAAAGAATTAAACAAATCAAAATATTCTTTCCTCGTTGTACATTAAAATCTTTTCTACGCTGATAATTAAGCCTCGACATTCTGAATGAGCTCTTCTCATATTTGCTTCGATATCAGGCGAAAGAAAATTTATATCTCTACATGATGGAAGCGCGTGGAAAGTTGACTATGGCGCATCGTAAATCAGGTACACGTATGATGAGAATGAGTCACAGGAATGAAAGGGAGGATCGGGTGCATTGACACGGCCGTTGTTATTTATCGTTCGAACGAAATTTATCGTTGGTTAAGATATCTTTGAAAGCAGAAACGCATGAGCAATTACCTAGACGGCGAGCCTGGGAACCGTGTACGCAGGGCTGATCGATATTCGACTTGGCGTCGATTATCGTGCAGGTTGCCACGGGTAGGTGCGTATAGGCGCGTTAAAAGGCAACACGATGGCCGGCATTACAATTAATGATGGTGCTCGTATGTGAATCGTACGGAATAGCAATCGATAGTACAGCACCTGTCAAGAATGCTCAAGGTTACCCTCATCGCTGTCATTGTCCACACGGCGAAATTCCCGCCGGGTTTCCCGGTCCTCCACTTTTTCAATCGCCCGCCGACAAAACAACCAACGATGCCCATTTGCATTTAATGGGTTTTGCTAGTTTGAAAATTAAAATGAGATGCTTGACAACCAGTGCGATAGCAACGTTAATATTTGCACAATCGAACTGATTATTTCGTACCTAGTTGTAAGAGTTATTCGGAAGCCACATCGATCAACTCCATAAATCGAAAAGTACAGAGAAGCGATGGTGTTATATAACACTGTTTATCTTTCATTTATTTTGGAAATCATTTTTCGAGATTTTATTATTTTTTAGGAAATAAATGAAAACTGGAGTTGATCAGTTTTTGGGCTTTTGAAAGGCTCGTATCAAAAACGATAATCTCATGAATTTAGCAGTGAATACACATTCGTATTCCTCGTACGAAATGTGTAACTTATTTTGCAGGTACGAGCACACACACATTATGACGTACCTGAATAAATAATTCGATATGAAAAAATCTATTGATTCTAAAAGAAAGGTAATTTAATTTTTTTCATGTTAAAAGACTAATGGTACGAATCTAAGCGTGAAACAGTAAATAAAATGCAAGTGTAATCCAAATCAAAATAAAGCCGGCGAATTTGGTGTAAGTCAGGAAATAGAGCGGCATTTTTACAGTTTTACGACCGGGTAAACTAATCGGCAATCTAAGATCGTTTATTGACGAATTTATAGCCTTTTCTCGATTCTGTTAATTTACGGAACAATAGCCACGCAGCGCCGTTCGCTCATTGTACTCTGTTTCCAGTTAAGTTGAATTAAAACGACTTATAATCGAGCTCTCGTCTCGAGATCCTCTCTTCTCCCTTTTTCTCTCTAGCTACTTTCGTTCCTATTTTCATCCCTCGTTCACGTCGCGTTATTTTCGCTCGAACAGAAAAGATATTATCTTCTTGGAAGACGATGGGATGCGCAGTAATTTTTATTAGCTTCTCCTTATGCGATTAGTTTTCCCTACCTTATTAACATTCGCTTGAACTTTTATCTTTTTCAAATTTTCTTGTCGAATCTACTAGTATTCTATTCTTAAAACAATTCCTATCTTCTAAATCACTTTATTAAAAATGATAATTACGTTACACCTTTTGTTATAAAGACATGATTGCCGGGATAATCAAATAACTAAATAAGAAAAAACGAGTTCACTTCTACATTACAGAGATTCGATCATAAATTCGTAAAGTAGAATATAATCGTAATTTGATTTACACAACTTGAGGAAATACAAAACACAGATAATATTAATCACATTTACTGCATTTCGATTAACATTTCACTTCCGCGTGTCCAACCACAATGGATACAGTTACTTCAAATTACTCACCAATTGTTATCGTCGATTCATTCTGAGAAAACGTTCACGCTGCTGCCTGTATTTCATTTCTCTCAACGTACGAAAGTTGTATTCACTGTCTGATAGAAACTACTCGCAATAATTGCTCAGGAAATCCCGTGTCGCGTCGAACGCTCGACAAAAGGAAACCGAATGTAACAACGTTCGGTCGAAAGAGAAGAATGGGACGCAGCAACGAGATAGAATTGAAGCATTAAAAAGGAAAAAGAGAAAAAAACGATGAAGAAGCGGCGGAAAAAGGGTGTGAGAGAGGAAGATGGAAGGAGAAGGAGCGAGAGTACGTACGCATAGAGAAGTGTGCGCGACGCGCGTATTCAGTTACGTCCGGTGCGTCGCGCCGTCGAGACGCGCCGTTTCGGCAACAAGTTTCGTCCGCGTGTGCTTCACGATGCGTTTCCACGCGTGTTCTCGCTGTCTCGTGGCTACCTTCGCAACTTTGTTTAAGAAACTGCACCAACTACACAATCATCGACGATTACTTTTCGTTTCTGTCAAACGATTATTAATTAGCTATTAATTAACAACGAAAAGAAAAAGGCGAATAAAGATCTGGTGATCGTTAGTAGATCGAAGAGACGTGCAGTGTCGATGAAGTTTCTAGAATTCTCGGATGAAAGTATTAAAGGAAGGATAAGGAATGAACAACAAACGAATATCATTCTGTTGTATTTCTTTCGTTAATTTCTAAAGTGATTGGATAATAATATAGCAGCGAAAAAGGCACAAGTGGATTACCATTTCTGTTTACATGGGGTGGCGACGGTCAGCAAAATTGAATAATTGGATAATACGAAATGGGATAAGTTGGAGTGGTTGAAGTCTTTCTGCGATGCTCTTAAAACAATGCGCGACTTGGTTGCCGCTACTTGAGAAGCGTCATCGATCGTTTCTCATTCGACGCTCAGAGATCTCTCGATTCTATCGGTTCGCCATTCTTCTGGAGAACCGACCAAGTGCTATTTCATTAAATTTCGCCGTGTCTCGCTTCTCATCGGACGCAAATAGTTTGGCAGTTCTTCCTTCGAAGACTTTGAAAGTGTTCTGGGAACGATGAAAGATACGAGAAGTATTAAGGCCGAGTGATTGAATGATAAAGAACTTGTAATGATAAAACTTGAAATCTTTCCGTAAAACGGATATAAATTGTTTAATGGTTGTGCTAATTGTTAGTCTTGAAATTAATTGAGTTTGCTGGTTCATGTTTATTTCATCCAAGAGTTAATCGTTATAATACCGTAACTAATCGTTATATTAGATCTATCAGTTGGCTTATCAAATTTTTATCAAGCAGTAAAAATTTGTATAGAAGCTGAAGCTGTAATTTTAATCGATCGAAGCTTAGTTGCGCTCCTTTCGCTTTCGTAAAGAAAGAAAATTGTGAGAACGTAGACGAGAGTGTAACGTCGACAGAGCTTTGAACTTGTATATTGTTCGCATCGTTACACGTTGCTTGTTGCACGTCTGATGCACCACCGGTGCGGTTCTAAGTGCACGAAGTCAAAAGAAACGTGACGACACGCCTCGTGAGAGCACGTGCATCGAGGACAGCGAGATCGTTCCATTAATAGATGGAGAAACACGACCGATCGATCGTCTAGGCATCTTGATCGGTCAGAATCAAATATTTCGAGCAGACTCCTAAAGGGACCGTATTGTGCTTCAAAAATTAATTACTGTGCTATTACGCACAGGCAATTATCGAACAGGTTCCATAGCTCGATTGTGTCAGTTTAATTATTAGTTTCGTGTATTGTTACAAAACGAAAGGTGAAAGGTACAAAGAATGACAGGAGTGTTTGTGCCGGATAAACGAAGCTTTATCGAGATTCAATCAGCGTGAATTTAACGCGACGTGCTAATGATTTATAGTCGACTGTGTCCCGTAATGAAAATTGGTGGCACCTAATCATTACGTTGGTAAATCGTTACAAATATGCCGTTAATCGACAGGAAATCATATCGCGATTCGAAGATCAGCACGGATGACGAATGTTAAGTGTAATTACGGCCAGTAGTTCCACGAGGTTACATCGTTGGAGTGTTCGTGGCGCTCAATTCGAAGCGATAATTAGTGATTCCATGGTGAAGTCCCGGTATAGTGCGTGAATTAATGCGATTTGGATGACGTTAACGACTGTTGGCATCGACGTCATGGCGTGTATTAGAGCACCAAGATCCGTCTGTGGATCGACCGACGACATCAAGGCTGATTCGACCCGCAATGTCATACAGGTACCAGGCCTCTGTTATCGCGCACGCATGCCGATGTCTACTCGAGTAAACTGCGAATTTGTAAAGCGTCCGCGGTTCCATTGTGTCTGTCCTCGAAACGTCAGGTGCGATCATAGAACCATCAGATGTACGATTCGGTTGCTATATCGTCTTATCTATATCATACTTTTTATATTTTTGATGATGAATATATCGTGATGAAATATTCGTAGGAAAACTCGTAGTAAGATATTTTCTTCAAATAATCATGATAAATTCTACGACAATATATATTTGTTATATATTGTAGGGGTAGCGCTCTCTCTCCCTCCTTCTCTCTCTCTTCTTGATATATTCTGTATTGGAAAAAGGGGGGTAAAGAATCGTTCTCGTTTGTATACCGATTAGAGAGCGTGAAAGACACGTGCTCGATTTGCGAGTCACCAAATTGCTCGTTTCAAAGGTAGATATACTCGTGAAACTAGCCTCGCGAGTTTCCAAGTAACGAAATCGTTACTGGAAATCACCGGCCAACCTATAAAGCTGCTCGCTAGGGTTCTGTGTAATAATGAAAATTAGAATCTGCGTGGTGACCCGAAATTATGAAGGAAGTTCATCCTGCTTCTCTCTTTGCTACGTTCAAAAATAATACGGTGTCTCGACTGGTTCGGGGTTAAGACGTGTGTGTTCCCGCGCTCGAATACACGTCAGAAGTACACCAGTCACACACGAGGCACACGAACATTTTCGTTAACGCACGCACATAGAGGAAACGAACGTGCACAGTGTTGAACTGGTGGACGAATCGTGTATGTAAATATACGCGTGCCTCTGTAGAATACGAATGCGCGCATATGCGTGCATCAACTCATAGGTGCAAACAGAGAAACACAATTTCACGTTAGTGTGTGTGCGCGCACGCGCGCGAGCATGTCTGTGTGTGTATGGACACAGGCACATTCATTTACGCGAGGTACAGAGAAGAGGACCAGTGTACGTATCTGTATGTGTGTCTATGCGCGTGTGTAGGTATACGTATGATTCGGTACGCACGGTGACTAATTCCTTTCCACCGTCAAGCTCCATCCTCTCCCGACCTATCTCCTTGTCTGGCCAGTTCTATTCTTCCTATTCGCCTCTTCTTTCTCCTCGAGTCTCTCTCGGGATTTTACACGCGAAAAATATCGGTGTACAGCCAAAACAATAAACTCTCGGTGCATCTATCCCGACGGGATACACTTTCGCGATTTGCCTTTTCTTTCCAGAGGAAAGAAGCTCGACTGCGGGACCTGCCTTTTCTTTATACACTGCGCCACGGAGGAGATTTTCGCTCTTGGCGAAGGAAAGAGTGTAGAGCGCGCCTTCCGGCTGCTCGAGGTGATTAGGAACAATTCTTGAGAGTGTACGTGTCGACTGAAGGAAGTCTTAATTGACTGTTTCGGTGCTTTCTCAACGTGTGTCCTTCGTTAAGATAATGGTAAAATAATAGACGGATATAAATGGAAACGTGGAAATATAAATTTTTTGGCCACCGTTTTCTTTGATTAATTAAGGGTATGAGAAATTTTGGAGGAATTTCATAGAAGTTTCATAGGGGAATAAATTTTACGTTTAATTGGCCGTTCATCGCTTTTACGATATCTTACGAACGGAGTTAGGTTCTTTGTCTTAGTGAATTACGGTTCCCTATGTAATCGATGTTTTAATTGCTTTTCGCTGATAACTTTGGTACGTGGTAAATGATCTTTGTAGCTTTGCATTGTGTAGCTTTTTATTATGCGCAGCAGTCGTGCGAGCGATGTAATCGATTGGAATTCCGATTTCATGAAATTCAACGAAATCAATTATCATTAAGTACGCAGAGGTTGATTTAATCGTAATGTCTCTGATAGACAGAACGCACCTGCAGCTCAAACGCGTTGCTCGTAAAGTATCGCTCTGTAGGCAGAACGATAAAACTATGCATAGCTTGCAAACAGGGGGCCATATACATACTTGGATAGGCTTTGCGTGCACCGCAGTTAATAAACTTAAGTGTGCGCCTACATGGTTGCAATAGGCAAGAGATAACGTTTCTATATCGGCTGACGTGCGAACGCGTGATTAGAATGCGAATGAAAATATCGTGCTCCTTTTGATGATGATGACGAAAATCTATGGAGGCTTCGCGGACAAACCGTCCAATTTCGACGTCAGATTCCTATCGCTATGCTATAAATTCGATTTATAATATAGCAGATGCGATCGGTAACGTTATACATTATTTAACATATCCTTATACGCTAGAAATTATTATTTTCAAATTTTATTTTGGTTTTTTTGTTAAATGACGAGTGTAATCCGCATACACGTGCAGTCCGTAATCTCTATAGTTCTTATTGAAATTCTATAAATACATATATTAATTGGCGCAAAATTTATTTTGATTTGTAGAAACGAGATTGTATCAGACATTGAATTAACTTGTTAAATTTAAAAACATCATATCAAATTGAACTATTTTTTGTGCAGATCTATACCGACTGGGCGAATTACTATTTGGAGAGAGGTGGGTGCAAGAGAAGGGTGACAGATCTTCAGTCGGACCTTTGTGACGGTGTTCTTCTAGCTGACCTAGTTGAAGCAGTCAGTAAGTGAATTCCACTATTACATTGATAACCGTACATTTGGAAGTCAATGAGATTGGTGCCAATAATAAAGTGGCAGGTAACAGTACTCAATGGCCGAATCGTTTATGGTATTGGACAGTTACCCATAACACATAAATCGTCAGTAAAGTCGTTAGTTCGTGGGGTAACGTGGTCACGCGCTATACGCGAACACCATATATGATGTACCTCGATAAATTCACGATTTGCTGCCCGTTAACCAGCAGAGGACATTTTTGTATTAATTATCGTATATTTCTCGTTGCAGCCAATCAAAAGGTGATTGACGTAAATAGAAAGCCGAGGAACGCTCAACAAATGGTAAGCTTCTTCTTAAAAATTTTTGCGCATCTACAATTCTAGACTATTATACAGTGGCTATGAAACATTGATACGTCATTGGAATTATCGTATTGCTTTTATATACAAATTAATTAGATTCAAGTAAACGAAATTTCGTATCGTTTAATGGTACTTTGATATGATTACATAAATTTGATACTGTGGAAATGAAATGTAGAAGCTGATAAAAAAAGAAGCACTTCATTGGAAAATAAAAGTATGTGCCAATATCTTTTGGTAGCCATCGTAGATTGGTCTCATAATTACTAGAAAAATGGGAATCAATTTCTGTGTACTCTGTGGGCATTAATATTACTCAAAATAACGCGTAAAAATTCCTGAGATTGATAACGTTTATCCATTTATTGGCGGATATTAAAATATTATTTTTGAAATATTTTATACGTAGAAGGAAAGTATAAAAACTTTAGCGTGAAGCGAATGAGACTCGATCACCACAGCATGCAGACGTTTACGACTTGTCTTTTAAAAATAGAAAGCCTATAACTGCATTCGGGGTACATAGATAAAATCTGGACGAATGTGCCACTCATCTGCAGTTGCGCCATAGAAATATAAAATATTAATTCTACTTGTAAAGAAAAGAAAGATTTCTATATTATATTTTCATTTCGTAATACGTTTTTTAGAAATGTTATATTCTTTAAATTTGCTTCGATATTATCATTTATTCGGCTTAATGAATTTATTATTATCATTGTGAGAAATCTGAGAAAAATCGCCATGGTCTCAGATACAATTTTTGTTACTTTATAAAGTAACCCAATTATTCTATAATATAAAGAAAGCATCGCAGAATATTTTAAATAATTTGAATTCGATCAAAAACTATGTGCACTATGTTTCACGACAAAAATACGCGATTACCTTATCGAGTCAAAAGCCTATTAGAAACGTTGTTGTGATCTTCTTAGTCAGATTGGTTACTCGTTGTATCTTGGATCTCGCTACTTGTCAATTCTAATGTCGAAGCCGTAGCGAAAGGACTAAGGGAAAGATCCGAGAAATGTGAATGGACAGACGAAGTGAGTACAGACGAGCATTTTGTGAATCCCAACTACATGTCGGTGAAAACGAGCTGCGTCACATCCGGATAGATCGACGAAGTCGAGTTACACTTTGCGGGATAATGCCTCGTCGTGTTCTCTATTTGCATAATCTCGATAGAATGCAATGCAGATCGAAGATTACCGAAGATAACATTTGTAATGTAAAGTAGCAATTACGTATCTCGAAAAAAATTGTATATTTCTAATAATCCGATTTGTGGCAAATGACATTTACAAATTATAATTTCTTCGATGAGAAAACAAAAGGAAAAGTGTTAGGATGGAAGATTTATGTTCACGGTAATCCGATTTAATTAAATAGTTTAGCAATAAGTTTATTTTATATCCTGCTTGAATCGGAGATTTTATGCTTGATACTTCCACGTTTAATATCATCGTTTAACGTCTGAGTACACTGTTCTTGGTAATTGTACAATAGACGAAAATTACATAAATTAATATACTAACTCGGTTGGTCTTTAATTCTAACGAGGCCATTTCCCATTTTCATAACCAGAGTCAATGGTTCGTTGCAGCTTGGTATCTTAAATGGCTCATTGTCAGCCGGAGTCAGCTGCGTTTAAACATCTCGCGTAGTTTCGCGATTTTAACGGATTTTATTTCTAACAAGCAGTACTTGTCCTGCGACAATAGAAAGAGGAATAATCTTCGCCGTGTAATTACGTAATAATAGTTATATCCGCGTAGATGTGTAGGCGTAATAGGTAGTGCCTGTGACTGTGTCCAATCCATAATTAGTACGTGATCTTCGCTGTACGATATAAGAAGTGATTTAAGTAACGTGAAACTTAAAAAGCATCAAATTAGTTATATCTTATTATAGTCGTAAATATTTGTAAAAATCTTTTAATATATAACTATGCGTCTATCTATACTTTTCAATGCGCTTCTCACGAAAGATATAGATGGTTTCTATCAGAAAATGTGAAAAGCTAAATGTTAGAAAATTTAATTTGTTTCGGTCAGCACGTGTTTCGCCTGCCGATAGTGTTAAAAATTGTCTTTACAGAGTTTAGGAAGTTGTTCGATGTTCAACATATTACTTAACCCTTCGATGACCTAGTAAAGTTGCAGCAAAGTTACTTTAAACGTCTTAGAATAGAGCTCTAGGGTAATCTCTTTAAAACTTTTTCAACGTTCATGCCAACATGACGTCTAGCCTAAATATTCATAAATAGCATCTACCTCAGCAGACGTTTGCTTGGAAACTTAATTAAAAGAAGATCATTTCCCCAAACCATTCCAATTATCGATGCTATTTAAAAATATTATTAACAAGGAAAACTACAATTGATTCATTGCCAAAAATATTTTACGAAGTACATTTTGGGAATTTCCCGAAAATTCTGCTACCCTTTGGTATACTAAACGAGCGCGATCCGTGGCAGACGTACGCTTTCCAATTTCGCGGTGTCGAGGGTGGACGAAGGAAAGAAGAAGGGCTCCGGTCTATAATTAAAGCAACGAGGTTGCGTCTGTGCTCGGTGCCACGCGGCTATACGTGTACACACGAAAACGTGCCCAAATGTAACGCGTATACGCGTTGAGGTATATGCACGGCAAAGCGCGAAACCCGAATCACGTGTTTTTCTTCAAGGTTCGCTCCCGCAGCACGCGACTTACAGCACGTCACTTTACAGGCCACAGTAACTCCTGCGACACGTCCTACTCGTAAACCAAAGGGAACGCGTACTTTCTAAGCTTTTTCCACGATAAACAGGAAACCGTTGATTGCTCCAAAACCTATGTTCTAGTTTGTCTGTTAAACTTTGCGTGTTTCGCCAAATCATTGTTCCAAATTTAAATTATCCTCGTTAAAAGAGAATTACTCCACGGTGCTTCGTTACATCGATATAGTTATCATAGACATTCTAATTTCCGAATAATATAATCTATTTTTCTTTTTATATTTTCGATATAGGATATTCGTAAAAGTATAATAAATTTTATATAGGATATTTATAAGAGAGTAATATTATAAGATTTTTTGATAATGTTTATATCTAAGGAAGTTATATTACTGGTTCTTGTCACTTTTCAATATAAATTTAAAACAAACCGTATACAGACCTAATATTGTCCAAGGCAGAGCTCTTATCACGAAGAATAAACACGATATACAAACAGGGAAACTTTGATAAATAATGGGATCGGTGTTTTTAAAAAGGAATGAGCGAATTTCTTTTTTTTTCAAAAAGTTATTGTTTCCTTTTTATCGCGAGATTAGTCAAATGAAAGAGGTTGGTGTTGTTTTTAAAAGAGTCATCGACCAAACCGGAATCGGTGGCTAACATCGCATCTCTGACCATCCGAGCCGGTCCATCGAGATCTATTTCTATTTCACGGAGAGTCCACTCCCGTGAGTGTGAGTCATTCGGCGTATACGTTATTAGTCAACCAGCCGTCTTTTAACGATACCGCGCTAATAAATTATAAATATAAGCAACGCTTTAGAAATAAATAAATAGATTACGTTACGGTGGCTATGAGAAAATTTTATTAGAGAAGCGCGGCTCCGCTTTGATAGCCATAAAAATATCACGTTTTACAAGCTTGCGTTAACTACGGTAATTGATAATTAAAGTCTTCTACTTCTTTATATCGTTCATCGTATTTTTCTCCTGAGAAACGTGTTAGTCTTTTACGACGGGATTCTGAGGAAGCTTAACAAAGACTAGTTCAATCATGGACGTTCTAAGAAAGTAATACGAAAGTTTATTACATGAAACTTTATAGAATATGGTTATTTAAAACAAACCTTTTCCATAGAACCTATATAATTGAAACGGTATATATTTGGTATGCAACGGTATAAATTCTTGAAGAATTATAGTGATAATACACGATACGACATTATTACCAAAATACTAATTAATTTTTCGAACAATATACGTAGAGATCAAAGGTAGTTTGATAAACGATATTTCGTAAATATTTTAAGTAATAGTTAATCGAATAGCTTTGTTACGAAGGAATATGGACAAAAACCACATCCAAGTGCAAATATACTTACTCAATCGTCCGTATGTCCTTTTCTAACAAGTCAACGAAAATGCTCGCCACAGGTGTCCCAGATATAGACGCGATATTTACACGGCAGGTTGGAAGAGAGATCGAGAGAACAGCAGGGAAACATGGGTGTGGTTTCCTGGGAAGAAATTTTGGTTGGAAATGGTTCTTTCTCTTCCTTTGGAAATAAAATAATTTACGGTGCAACGTTCAAACAAATTTTCACTCGCAATTATATTCTTCGTGAAATAGTTTAGACTTGAACAATATTCAATTCTTTTTCGTTCATATTTACTTTTCGGTCAATTATTACTAATCTTAGTGTTCGCATAAGGGATATATTGATAGTATGTGGCTAGCTAATCATTACAAAGGAACGTGGGAATGAGAAAAATATGAAGAAGAACTAGGCATTGCACCCACACAACATGCAATTTCCAACTATCCTTTTCGTCATCTTTCTCGGCTATAATTCTATCTCCTGTTCTTTGGTTAATTAGTGTCCAGCAGAGCAAGATTCCTCTCTGTAAGTGCTCATCTGTCAGCTTCTATTGGTTGTCACGCGAACCTCTATAAATTTTCTTTGTCTACAAATTAAAACTTCTTCGGTCGTAATTCCTATGCAGTTTTACTTAGTGTCTGAACAAATAGCAATAAAGATGAAACGTCCAGTATTCGCAAGAAAACTCTCACGTGTTGATCAAATATTTCGCGATAAGATACGCTTGGTATTTCGTAATGTTTTCCAGGGCGTTGAACGCAACTTCGAGATATGTCAGATATGTGCAGACCCTTGCAGTTAACAGATAAGTGTGTCTACTTTTGATCTAGTTGTCAATTGTAATTGGTAATGCGGGCTTTGATATTAATCGAATATATTTCATTGTCATCAAACTTTGAATCCTTATTGAGAAATTTTCCTGGTGCCGCAAAATACGAACCCCCGTAAATAAAATAAGCAACGTCGAAGCTAGTTTCTGGCAACTCATACAAAATGCACGCAGGGTAGAAAACGCGTTGACCGCTCTCGGCTCATGAATTTCCATCCAATTTACTTGGTTATTGTGTGTCGTAGGAGTTACTCCTTGCAGGATCCGGTCCGAGGGGGTGTTCCTGTTTTCCTATGCTCTCTTTTTCCCACGAAAGTACAACATCAAATTAGGGAATATTTCAGAACTTCACAATGTAACTGCATATCGAGTAAAATAGAAACCTCATTGGCTTCCCAAATTGCCCGTGTATTATACTGCAATTCTTACAAATAAACGGAAACTAGTTGTTGGAATTCATGATAATATTCGAATAAAGGGGGCAGCAAAATATTGCCAGAGCCATTTTGCACAATTGAACTAATACTGTTAGTAAAATCTTACGGCAACAAATTTGATAATAACGGCAATAAATTTGATAAATGTCTACAAGTAAATTCGATAAATTACAAGACAACCGATTTTCTTATTCGACGTGAAATTGTAAAATCGTACAACGTAAGATCTAAAGTTCAGAAATTGTACGTTGTAAACTGTACGACGGAAATCTACGCTCCAAAACTCGTCACTTATCGATTCGCTATTACTATTTAACAAAGCGTTGTGCAAGAGGGTTCCAGTATTGCGCTTCATCGGATCGAAAATGTCTTCTATCCTTCATAAAGGCTATATATAGAGAAGCTTCTATCGAAACCCATGTCGAGAAAGCTTTGGAAACGCGCGAAGTAATCGAACCTTTCATCGACAAGGACCGCAGTTACCGTAGCAAATTGCAAATACCGTGAAAGATTTCGATGATAAAAAAGGTAAAGAGGGATAAGACCTCAAAAGTTTCGGCTCGTTATTTTTATGGCAAACTGCTTCATCGCGGTACGAACTGACCCCACGTTACGAGCACCGGCCACGTGGATACCTGCTTTTAAGGCTCGTATACGCAACCAGCTACTACTCCACTCCCACTACCTGCTTATTTCTACTTCCCACTTTTATCCGCCGTCTCCTTCTTTCTCTGCATCCTGCTAACATACACTCTTCCATCTCCCAACCCGACCAATTGCGGTGTAGCTTACCTCTACCTCGTGTCTGCGTTCTCTGTCTCTTGTCGGTTAGTGTCTCACGAGTGATCCGGTAGCGTGGATGCTGTGCCGATCTCGCTGGAAACTTTGCGTCGTGCCGGGAAACGCATACGCGATATGTATCTTTGAGAAAGTTATACAGAATGTAATAAAATAATATCGTCAGTTTTAACAGACATACATCGTCCGAATTGAATTTCTTTCACGTAACTGGTATTCCCTCTTTTTTTTTCTTTTTAGATTTCATAATAAGTTTTACAGTGAGTGATCTTTGAACATCGGTTATTTGGAAAATTATCGATATTTTCTTATCTGCTACTTGTCGTTAACGTTTAAGAAGGACTACCGTTATAAAAATGTTAGACGGCGACAAATTTGAAAATTAGATAGTGCTTGTTCAATGCTGTATTTTTACGAGATGTAGGGAATTAATGGTAATAGCAAGAGCAAATAGTAAAAGCAAATAGCAAAAATACATACGGACTCGGCTACTGGATGCGTTATATCTGTGGCCTCTATCTATCATCAAGTAGTACTCGACGAGTGGTGGTCTGTTAGTACGGATGCTGCAACAGTTTCCCGAGTTATATTTTCGCGCCAGTGTCGGTAAACACGAGATATCGTACGAGAGTGTTCTTGAAGTTTCAGAATTGAATGAAACAGCGCAGTAAAGAGAGACGAGTAAAATCGAATGTCCTGTAAATTAAATACTCGAATTAACCGCGAAGGATTAAAAAGAAGGGACCAGTTGAAATGAAAATTTATGTCACGAGATTCTAAATATCGTTGAATTTAAAAAAGGAAGAATAGCATCTGGACGCGTTTCGTTGGATGGATATTTCGTTTCACGTTACAATTCCAATTTTTCTGCGTTGCACGAGATAAATGAAACTCGCTGGAGGAAGACGTAGGTCAAATGAAAAAGGATGGACCTTGGATTTTTGTAATCCTCGTAACGTGAATGGTATTACGTTTTATGTTCGCGATAAAATTTTCAGCCCTTGCTGAAACGACGTTGACAAATGGAGCCATTTCACTCGATACTGGAAGAGATGCTTCGAGAAGGAAGCACAAGAACGAGGAAGATTTGATACTCAAGCTCGTAACGCCTTAACGCAGTAACATAAAAACGATTCGATCAAAATGAAATATCAAAGAATCGTCAGAAGACGAAAAACGTGACGAGGATGAGGAACGATAGGACATCGTACGAAATGTATAATCGAGGGTGCGCGATATTTAGTACGATGTTCATGGTGTAAAGGATACTTTGAAAACGATACGACGATCAATCGTCCTGTTTCTCGTGACGCGGCTTGGTTCGCGTTGGCTTGCCACCTTATTCGATCTCTCGACGAGGAACTCTCTTTAAGGGACCACGGTTCCAGTGTCCCAGAACAAAGAGAGGTTATTGCTATAAAAGAGAAAGAGAGAAGGAAGCAAAACGTCCGAGAATCTCCTTAAGAAGGTTTATAAATAGGCATGGCCAGTCGAAGCGATATTTTCGCTCTCTCGGTGAAGCGACAATGAATTGGTCACGACCACTGTGACGATAAATGCCCTTCGTGGCTACTTCTTAGCAAGATTCGCTGCAAACTACGAACGAAATAACGATTTTCGATGTACAACGTAGAAATCGAAGCCTGCAGTTGCGAAAGAGCGTGTTGAAATTTCTTATTATTTCGAGTCGAACGTAGTTCGCGGAGAAATCCGTTGCGATGGTTTTGACAGTGTGCGTTCGTAAATTCTTAAACTGTTGTCGTTCGCGAATTATACAACGGTGATTCAAGAACAGCTTCAGTGGATCGAAATAGACTTTGATCTCCGTAAGTGTTTCTATTGTCGCCACGATGGATATTTGGAATCTGAAAAAGTTTGACGTACGAATCGAGCACGATCAAGAGTTCTTTGACGTTAACAGGTAAATTTTTTCTTAGTTTCGATATTTAAATTACCGAATGTATAGCATCAGCGTATTGTAAGGAATTAAGCTTCTATTACTTAGGATGTTAGATAAAATAGAATTACGTTATGGCGAATAACATATTTGCCGTGGACGATAATGACGATTCTTAACGAAGTTGTCCGTTTCTGCCTCGACCTTAGCCAGATCTGACACGATCACACGTGCAGCGGTCGAACGACCAGAAAGTGCTTGCTCTGCGTCATTGAGCTGGTCGTACAATTTTAATTCCACTGGTAATAGAAATAATTAGCGTTGTCAAGACCGTAATTTCAATTTAAATCTCTATGCCACATACAGAGAGTAAGACTCGAGTAAGAGAGACCTGGGATTTCGAGGCAAACGAAATAATACGAAATAAGTGGGTCGCTCTTAATCATCGCGCAGCTTTACTTCGTTCTTTGCAATTAAACAAGAAACATTATCATTTTTGTTAATTTAAATAAATGTTCCTTCGTTGCTAATCCTTGAAACTGAAATTATTAAGAACTTATTTGATGAATAAGCTGTTCGTCTTATTACACGTGTTCGTTAAATGTTTGCCATCGCGTTTGAGATTTACTCGAAGAATGTCGAAGCTACATTATTCGACGTTAGTATTTAATCGCCGACAGTAAACATACGAACGATCGGTATTTCTGTACCATCGAGTCGCTGCTCAAAATGAACGTAAAATAAATTACATAACCGCGGCGAGTGTCGCACAGGTCGCTCGTCCGTGCGCAGATTAATCTGCGTGTTCGTGCTTCTCGTGGAAAGACTGGCATACCTATTGCACTTATACGATATTATATAAGTGATCCTACTTCCGTCGTTCCAAGGACTTAATGCTACATAAGGATCGCCTGGGATCGGAAGAAATAATATCTTTAAATGGAATGAAAAAAAAAAAAAGAAAAATTATATCGTTACATATAACGACAAGGTATATAACTATCAGGCGATCCTTATGCAGCATTAAATTCTTGGAAGGATGGAAGTAGGGTCGCTATAATAAGTGATAGAACTTTCAACGAAAGAGTTTACAACTCGACGTAAACTTGAAACGATAAGCCTACTTACTGTAAAAGTCGGGAACGAAAAGTCCCCAATTTCTTGAACGCTCGTAAGGCAAGGAACCGGAAAGATACGGAAGAGACATTAACAAATTTATTATTTGGTAACCTCGTTATTCGTATGAAAAAAATCTTAACACGATCGTGATTATTTTGTAATAGTTACAAAAAAATGCAACAAAAAAAAGGCGGGATAAAAAAGGAAAAGAAGGTTACGACCGACATCGATGAACAACGTGTCAACTTTTACTCGGTTAGGCTGCGGTTTTACTTTTTACGTTGCAACAACAACGGCCTTCAGAAACGCCGGTCGCGTTGAAACGAATTCCAGCGCTTCCGGTATTCTTGGGCGGGAAATGTTCACGCTACGAAGCGAACGACACAGCGGTTTCGAGCTGTCTGAAACACAGTCACGTTTCTTTAGATCAGCTCTTTCGAAACGATTGTATTGTACGTACACACGTATTATTCCTGTGCCTCTGAATATTCACATAACCACAAATACGCGCAAGCTCGTGCATATTCCTATTTAATTTTCACATCAGTATATGTGTCAACGTATAAGATGAAATATGATAGGATTTTAGAAGGTGCATTCATTACTTGGGCGTTTTACGCGGATGCTTGTTTTCCAGGTAAAATGTACGATAACCCCGTACATATACGCGAACATATCTGGTTTCTGGTATGTATCTACGGTTATTACGAACGTGCCAGAAGAGCAATTCTGTACGACGATTATTCGAAATAACAGCGTAAATGCAAATGAGAATAACTTGCACGTTAAATGATATTCGGCGTATTTCAATTTATAGTATTATTAGAGTGCTATGCGCAGTGTATCTAATGACGTTATGCAGATATAATCTTTATCGTCCCGGGACTTGTTTCAACGTCATAAAAATTATGACAGATAATTCGACTAGACATATCTTTAGTTGCACATTCCGTGAAATGAGGATAAAATTAACGGCCGTTCATTTTCGACCGAATCGCGTTTCTCTATCGTTGGAAAATTTCTTAAATTTTTCGACAGATAAGAAAGAACCGTTTTTTGATAAAAGCCCTCAATTCGGTTGAAACGAAAGCGAATTTGGGACATAAAAAATTGCAGGATCGCAACAAAATTGAAGTGTAGAAATTGCGTAAAGCCAGTGTTTTAATTTAATTAATTATTCCCAAGCGTAAATTGAACGATATAATAAAAACGAAGTTAACGACGAGTACGACGATACTTTTTATAGCAGCGGTCGCGGCAAAGAATAAAAGGGGAAAATCAACGAAAGCACGGTTAAATGTTATTCACCACGCATTATTTCTACAGGTTGAACATTTTCATGGGTGGCGGAAACGCGAAGCGCAGCCAGCTTTTAACGCGTTTGTGTTGGCCTGTGAGCGCGATGCAATTTCATTGAAATTTGTTGGATAGGTCGGTTGCAAATTTTTCGTCAGACCGGGGCCGCGGGGCAATCGTGGACAGAAACGAAACTCGAGTGCAATTAGTCAGACTATGGCTCATCGACTCGCGGTATTTTACACAGGTGTGCACGTACGCGGAATTGCGGCGGCCGCGTGCATCGATGCATGATCGTCGAATTGCTCCTCTTTCTCTCCTATCTGTATTTTCAACGAAAAGCAACTCTTGCATTCGTGTTACCAACGAATTAGTATCTCGTTAACACGGCACCCCGTGTTCGCGTCGTTGTGTCCTTGCGCCTCCTACGTACATGTATTGTTTGCGCTCGTTACATTTATACCGAAACCTGGAAAAATATCGTACAAAATGACCGCTATCTCGTTGAAATATCGCTTTAATACGACTAACGTAACAGCTAACGCGCGAGAAATAACGAAACTCGCAGCTTTCGAATAATTGTTGCAACAAATATTATATATTATATGTTGCAACCAATATTATTTAGTGAATATGTTTTAGCTATATATCTTTCTAGAGCGCAGGTAGGCTACGCTGCTCGATTGAATCTTTCTCGTTAAAGAAATTTCTCGTAGATGTATCGATCAGTTATTTAAAAAGCAATTAAACTCCTGTGAGTTCACCTGCCGATAATTATAGGCGAATTAGTAATTGTAGGAAAGATATAGACAGATATTTCTGTGTTTTCTCGTAAACTTCTTTAAGGAGAGATACAGCGTTTGTGAAATAAGAATTGGAGCATGCACTTCGTTATTAGGTTTTCGCGAGACTAAACGAAGCATAACAGCGGCACCTTGTTAAGAAACAGAACATAAAGTAAAGTTCTCGAAGAATCGTGCAAACAGACGTAGACAATGACTTTACAGCGTGTTTGTACGCGTTAAACAGTCATGGCTTCGTCATATTGTAGAAAAATCCGGTGTCGCCTAGTAACAATGCTCACGCGTGCTTTTTACGTGCATTGTTGTCGACACGCGTTGAAAGCGCGGTAGGAAAAACGCTATGACGTCGTTGACGAATGAGCAAGAAAGGCTGCAAAGCCCTGTGACGGGAAATGCGAACGAAAAAAAGAAAGAGAATAGGAGAGAACGAAGCGGCGCCGGAACACTTCGCGTCTGCTGCATCGAATGCGTACGAGCATTTTAAACCTCAATGAAAGTCAGAGGAAAACGCGTCTCGATCGCGATACGTGTAACATTGTTTCGCTGTATGAATCGCAAAGTGCAATAATAGTACGAGTCCAAACGGAAAACGTTTGATTGCTACCTTCGTTATATTTCACGTTTGAAAAATAAGATTCTGAAATCCTTGAAAATTTATCACACTTTTATCATATCATCTTCATGGATATTAAATTATGTCATTATTAGACGGAATAAATTTCTAAATTTCGTTTGTTTAATGAAAAAGTTAACATTGTATAAAGAATGACAAATCCTTTTATTGCGGTCGTTACTAAAGGGTTAAAATCCTCGAAGAACAGCAGGAGGGCGTTTACCAGACTTTCTTGAACTTGGTCACAGACGTAATAAAGTGACGAAGTTACGATCTTCGCCATACTCTTTAAGCCAACTGTCGCAGGGGTGGCGGCATACTTAAATGGCTGGAAGCTTAAGGCGTTAATAGTTGCGTACGAAGAAATATTTCCACGTCGTCGCGCAGCAACGTTGCTCAGATACGTATCGTCCATCGCTATTATTCATACAGTATATCAGATCTCTTTGCTATTACGTATACATATATGTACATACGTCTGTTCCGTCTCGAGATCTCCTTCGGTCCCGTTCCGTTCGTGTCGCTCTTAACGATCCAACCAATCAATCGAGATTCCGCATAATCGTTGGCTACATTGCGTATGCATCCCCATTTTCGGTCCCGTTACGCTCCTCTTCCCATCTTTCGTTCTTTCTTCGTTCTTCTCCTTTCTCGCCTCTCTCTTTCTCTCTCTGTCCTGTCTCTCTCTCTTTGTAATTTTACTGGGCGGACGCTGAAATTCACACGAGAAGCCAACCAACGAGAGAAAAAAGAATTCCTGCGCCGCGTAAGCCAGTTCGTAAAGCTGCTTAATACGAACCATTAAGGTGACAAATTCCAGGAATCATAATAATTCTTTATCGTTGACAAGAAAAAAAAAGCATAATAAAAGGGTGGTTTTATAGCTCGTCACGAATACTTACTTGGTGCTTGCTTCTGTATAGTGTCGGAAAGTTAAGTGAAAGTCCGAGTTGCGTCAGTCGAATATACAAAATTCATTGTCCTATCGGGACCAGCACGAAATTATGATAATGCACAAGTGTAATTACGTATCTCGCATAATAGTATACTCTGCATGCGAATGTTACTTAAGATGGCAATCGCTGTAATAAGTGTTTAAGATATTATTTTTAAGATATCCTTTTAGCACGTTATAACTTCAGCTGGTCTCGTATCAAAGATGTAGTGAACGTATCGAATGTACTTTATGTGCTAAATACCAGAGTCATTTAGCACATGGGTATTTTTCTAGAACTAATTTTAACATTTCTTTCAAGCATTTATTTCCAACTAATTCGCGATAATGTATAATACAATGAGAGAAGTAGTACGAATGATTCAGAGATAAGTAATTCCGCTGGAAGAAACGGTGTCTATCTCGCGAAAGAAGTTTTTCAGTTTTCGTTAATGGAAATGTGAAAGTTTAATGTGTTCACGAAACGCATTGGATATGATTCAACGACCGATTGCGTAATTTCGTTGTGTGAACAATCGTCCGGGTGCTCACGGTGCGTTTGCATATCTCGCGCGAATCAAGCGGTTTCAGGTTCGTACGTATGTGTGTAACCACAGGAACATTAACAGAATTGAATGATATGTGTAAATTGTGCTGACGGACGATCGAACGATTAACAATAATTTGGTTAGCGCGATGATTTCGTCATTATCGTATCGTTATCCTTGAAGGAAATTTCGCGTGATAAAATGCATTGCATTCACCGTATGACATTTATATTTTTATACTAAAAATATTCAAATTGATTTGTTTCGAGATTCTTATTAATATTCGCATGTTCTACAACGACGATTAAAACTTCTATTAAATATTCCTTGCTTCGAAATCGAACGAAGGTTCGAGGAATAATTTACACAGGCGTGAAAATGCAGAGTTTCATGATTTTGCAATACTCTTCCTGAGAAATTGGACGCTTTGTAATCCGCCAAGTACTGTCTGCGATCTTTTCTCAGTATCGTTCAGCTGGCCAAGGTGAATCGAATTTGCGCACTTGCGCGGCCGCTGTCTGATCCAGGAAAACCTGATAAAGTAACGCGAGCCGTTCAAGAAGGCCCAACCGATCACGGAGCCCAAGGCGATTATTAGCTGCCGCTCGATATTCCTTTTTTTTCGCCGCCGAGCCGCCCATTTTTTCTCGCAGATTACGCCATCACCGTTATGCACATTCCGTGAATTCCATGGGTCGTTGGGATCGTTAAACCCGTCTCTTCTCTGCCTCCGTCACCTAGATCGATTCGCTAGCCCCCGTATTCTATTCGATGACTCACATCGAGGAAACAAAGAAAGTAAATTGGTCTTTCTTTTGTCTAAGTCTAATATAGGATACGTAGCTGTTATTATGTATCGACTATTTATTAAGTAAGTGATACAGAGCGTTCGATCGAGATTACCATGAGCTGTGTCAAATAGAGGATATGGGAAAGCGTGTAGCTTATGACAGTGACACCTGCGGTTACAACCTGAGAAAAATTAGCCGTAAGAAATTTAATGCAGGGCACGAGTTTCGCAAGTCTGGTTTCGCGTTGCATTACTATGTGAAACTGTTCGTATGTAAAATACTGTAACAATCACAAAGCTTGTATAAATTTAGCGTTAGTGTTTGAGCATGATTACTATGGTTTCTATTTGGAGAGTACACTATTCTTCATAAGTATTACAACGAACCATGAATTTTCTATTATTATCTAATTAACGTCCCGTGTTTCGATCGTGAATTGATTATACGTTCTCGCATATAAATTTGATTAAATGCTAAGTAAACAATAGTCCAAATGAACTGTGCAATCGATTCGCGCTCGCTTGCTTACTGTTACCTGCCAGCAGTGTTTCCTACGATACGATTGCCAACTTGATAAGCTTAGAGCACACGGAATGAAAGTTATTCTTTGTAAATTAAGTATTTCCCACGCATGGTTACACGCATAGCATGCAATTTAGCGATATTAATGACTAAGAAAATTTCAAGCAAGACAAATTTATCATGTAATTAATGAATCAATTTCGTAGCTTATATTTGCATCTCCATCGTTCGCTCTTAACGTCGATTTTCCTTTAATGGCACATTTAGAAGCAATATATGCGTTTTAGAAGCGCCTATGTAGTTACCGATGATAGTTACCTTCTAATTAGCAGGATAATCGTTTAACATTTTCATTTCCCATGTTGAAAAGGTCTGAATATAGGCATTGTCTCAGGAAATGGGTTAGACTTGTTAGGAATCTCCCCGTTGCACGAATGCAACTCACGTGAAATCGTCTGGCAGGAGCTTCGAGGAAACTCAACCTGAATTCCAATTCTCTAACCTATTCAGCGAGACAACCACCGTATCGTTAGTTCCAACGTAATTATCATTCCTTCATCCATTTAATCGAATTACACGTTTCGATACCTTTATTTTAAATTTCTCTTAATTGGCAAGAGCATTCTCTTCAATCGAAGATATCGATGTTCTGTGATAGATATTCACGTATGTTTGGAGTTTAATAAATTGAACATTTTTTCTAAGAAATCTGTGGAAAACTGTTTTGATTCGAGAAAGCTGTAGTTCTTTGTAAGTAATAATAACGTACGAGTATTCACGAGTACGAGTATAAATGTAGCGTGAAAAATATTTTAGATCCTACGTATCTTAATGTGTAGCGAAATATCGTAAAATGAATTTATTATTTTCTTTGTTTTCCCCGGGTAGGGAATCAAAGCAAACGCCAACGGCAATTTTCCAAATGGAGAGCACGAGCGTTTCAAACGACTGGGACAAGCACGCGAGAAATGTCTTTCTCCCTGATATTTGCATGTTCATATCTCTCGATATCCTTTGCCGATCACACTGTAAAATTCTGTCGCTCGAACTTTGAATTTCTGTTGTCGGCTTATGCAAATGAACACAAGCCATCGTTTCACCGCTTAGATATTCATATAACTATTTATGAGACAATTTGTCTCGCAGAATTTCCTTTACTCCTAGATATTACTATATTTCCTAGCACGGTAACAAATTTATACATTAATATAAATAGTTACTCCATAAAATACTCCATGAAACGATGTAATAAAGTTGTATATCGCAATAATATCAATTCTTGTTGTAGGTCGTTCAATAAATATAATAAAAAACTTTTTATTAACGAATATCATTGACGCAAGTTGAGCGTATATAATTAACTGTCTTCTTTTTCTTTTTTTTTTTTTTTTTTGGACTATCAAATGTCACACGTAAATGTCATACTGATCTTTCGAATTCTTAACGTTATATAACGTTATACATATTTTTGTATACTGAATCCATCAGCGTTATACTTTCC
This sequence comes from Bombus terrestris, assembly GCF_910591885.1. Classification (NCBI taxonomy): domain Eukaryota; kingdom Metazoa; phylum Arthropoda; class Insecta; order Hymenoptera; family Apidae; genus Bombus; species Bombus terrestris. The sequence continues at coordinate 5,656,715 of NC_063271.1, read as the reverse complement.
ACGTATACAATGGATCTTTTTGTGTATTTTCTTGCAGCTACTATGCTCGCATAATTCCTTCAACAAGTGCAACTCATCGACGATTTTTCGATGACTTTGCAACAGCTCTCCCTCTCTTTCTTCTCTCTCTTTCTCTCCTCCCAATCGTAACGTACTTTCGAAGACTCGAGACAGCCAACAGACTATTTTGCCACGTGCTAACGTACGCCCAAATCTCTACGTGACATCACGTATACTAATTTCTGCGGATATTTTTAAAATTATCCCCAGATCGTAGTTAATACACTAGGATGAACGTCCGATCTCTTGCGATCGATCCTTAGGCACTTTGCCACACAGTCTACGGTACGACACAGTTTGACCCACGCTTATCGTATATCACAATTGTAGTGTTTTCACTGGGTATAGCTTAGATAGCTTGGATGTTATATTTTTAGAAAAAGAGGAAATAACCGCGATCGCTGTGCTGTTCGTTCGCGTTTCCTCTTCCCCTTTTTCACTTCCTTACTCTCACGGTAATTATGAAACAAGGTCTGCATGCAACAGCGACTTGAAAAAGCACATGGCCCGTGACAAGAAAAGCCGGCCTATATCCGACAGATAAATGCGATGGCTGTTTAGCACCGAGGAAAGTCCCGAAGGCACGAGCCATCTCTAAAAATAATCGGTCTATCGGCTTCTTGTGTACCACGAGGCACCGAGATTAGGGGTAGTCCCTGCGCGTCAGCCAACTTTTCTTCCGTTTATGGAGTCAATAAAACGGGAAAGTTACAACTGCCGAACTTTATAATATCGTCTTTTTACTATCGTCGAGTGAGAGTTTACCAACCACTTGGATAAACAAGAAGGTGACGCGATAAGTGGAGAATTATTCAAGAAAAGAATCCTCGACTAGCGTAATAAATTTGTTCAACTTTGTTAAACATATTATAGCGAATTTTTAAATGAACGTTCGAATATAAGAAAACGAATGTTCCACGATTCGTATATTAATTCTATGAGATGAGAAGATGACATATATCGCTATTCCAGTCAACGATTTGTCAGTACATAATTTATATCGCTTGGTAACTAGCATCTCGACTTGTACCACTTATACCTGTACAGCGTATACGAACCAGGTATAATACTTTATGTTCATAAAATTTGTTACACGCGCAAATATATACCGTTAACGCGGCATTGCATAAGACGTAATTATGTCACGTTGCGAGATGCGCACTTAAGTGATTTATAGTTTGATTAAAAACACAGAGCGCTCGAAAAGGTAACCGCGTCGAGTGCCCGATGGCTATTACGAAAAAGAACTTGTTACGTTAAGGACAAGAAACTTTTGCATCTTGAAATATCTTGATAACTGCAGCACCGTACACGCGTATAAAGAGAGCAATATTTCCTTTTCGTCGACAAGCTACGGGGAGTTTCGGTTTAACGGTACTATCGTCTTGTCAGTGGTAAAATTGACAGTCGAACAGATCCATTAAAATGATAACGTAAATAAGAGACTTTAACGAACGACTATCGATAAGCAAATTTCTCCTTCTATTCGATAAGGATCAAGAGAATTGTATCGTGCCGTTCCATATTAAACGATATTTAACGAAGCACGAAGTATTATTCTTTAATCGTCTGTTTGCGCTATTCATGGGAACCCATATTTTTTAAATTGGTAATTCATTTTTGATCTATTCTTTGATATCTTTGTTCGTTAATAATTTTGTCCTCGATAAAATTGCACTCCTATAATATAGTGTAAATTAATATAATTCTTCCTCGATACAGAGATAAGGGAAATATGTTATATATATATACATATTAAACAGATACTTTGTTCCAAGAAGTTTGCTTATTCTGCAAGAACGATCTCAAGTCTTTCGCAGAGTCTTCTCGTGTAAGCAAAAAATTGGTGGTATGGTTAATCGTGACTGTAGCTTTCTTTCTTCGATCACTTTTTTGTGTCCTACCAAAATATATCTCTCCGTTGAGCCCTGATATAAAGAGTATTTGAATATTGAAAGGATATTTGAATATCGGATAGCGAGACGCGTATTTACATTTTCAGAGAAGAAATATCATATAATTTTCATACGTAAAGAGTAAACACGTAAGATTCCATCGTCAGACTGTCCGGTCTCTGTACAGCAAGTATCATTAAATTACATTACAAGTCGTTCTATTCCATCTCACCGGACGTTTTCTTATTCAGCGATTCGTCGCACGATTTAATCGCGTTAACTGGACACTACGAATTCAGACGTTCATTGTGTTAACTCTTGGGCCCGGTGATAGCGTTCAGCCAAATAAAAGACCGTCACTTTGGTAATTTTCATCTTTAAACGCCACAGTACACACGCGATCTATCATCGCGAAAATAGCGTGTGTTTTACTCGTTACAAAACGTTCTATAAGCTGCGGCAAAATTTGCAAATTATAAAAATTCAAATATTTATATTTCTTTTAATTATATAACGTTAGACTTTTCGTTGTTCTATTACAAGTAGGCAAGAAGTGGATAAAATCGTTACTCTCCTGCTTGTTTAATGTACGTGTCAGGAATGATTATAGTAGCACGATAAATCGTGTCTTTACATAGAAAATACGACGTTCGTGATTGAAGTTTTGCTACATGTTTTACGATTGGACCAGGCACATCACTAATAATCAGGTACTGACGGGTGTTCTGATCCGGAACCAAAGAAACCTCGAAAGTAACGTGTAGCTTTAGGCGACATCGCGAGAGGAGAGATCAGCCAAAGGCATAAACCTTGTCTGCGCAATTCATCGTTGAAATCCTGTGGCTGTTGAAAACGACGTTTCAACGTTGAAAACGTTAGGGACGGTTCGTGCAGAGATCGTACGAAACAATTCTCGTTTAAACCTCCATATAATAATTAAATATATAACAAAGAGTATTAAATATCTATTAAAGTTGATCGCTAAATAATATAACTGCTGATATTTAAAATTGATATTTATAATCGTCGAAGCAATCATGCCGTGAGAATTTTATCTCTAAACAAATTGTTATTAAATACCCAACAAATTATTTTTAAACGGTGAAGCAATATTTTTGACGATAGGCTATCGATTTAAGGAAGCACTTTATTTTACAAGCGATATCTCCATGTCACACTTTGTGAAAATACAAATATAACAGAGCATAGTAAATATTCCGCTCATCTTTTTCGATAACTCGTTGATCCATTAAGAGACAACGTTGCATTAACAACGTTTTATTTATAACTTTTTCTCCGTTACTCTGCATTGAATTCTGCTTTTTAAGAGTGTGATTACAAAAAGAAATTCGAACGATCGTTATATCTTGTTCCATCTAGACACTACGATTTATAAAACTCGAAGTACATACGACGCTATGATAAACTTCAATTACGAAAATCTTGTTCGTATTCCGAATCGATGACGTTGCGTTTACTTTAACGCGTTATCTCGCTGCTTGCACCTTAATGGGCCAAAACCTCGGGAACCTTGTGAACGCAGTGTATAAGCTTCCAATTAAATCAACGAGGAAGATCACAGTGGAAACTGGTCTGTCAATGTGACTCAACCGATCATCCGCGTAAATCTGATTTTTACGTGGATCGTGGCTACCACTTATCGTTCCAACGAAGATTTCTATTCCACTCACGTATCCGCGAGATGCATTCAACGAAAAACGGAAGGACAGAAGAAAAAATGAAATTATCTGTCCGCGAGTTTCGATTTCTGAAGCGCCGGTGCCGCCAAGCGACGACACCGGTTCTTCACGTCAGATATCAGATCCTCCTCGTCGGTTTCTTGCGCAATCGGCTCCTTCGACTTTTGTCTCGTACGATCGCGCGACGCGTAGGTATACCAAGCGCTCCATAAGGGTGTGTCGATAAACCCATATTTGAAGTATGTAATGAACTTGCTTGTAATAAAAAAAAAAAGACGAAAAAGGTCAGTTGGAAAATTGGTTGAGTCAGCTTCTTGTTGTGCCACGATAAAAGAATGTCGAACGTGAGATTCGTTCGTATCAAGTATAATTAAACGAAGGCGATGTTTGACTTTGATCGTTGATGAAAATGGCAGATTGGAAATTGAGATTTAAAATACGATATGCATATTCATGACGTAAAATGAGCTCGATCGACAAGGGTATAGTATCAATTTCTTATTTTTCGATGTGGAAAGACGTAAGAAAATCTGTTTCTGCGATAACGTCGTAATCTGTTTCGATCGATCGTTATAAATTAAGATTAAATTATGTTATTTGAAGATTAAGATTAAGAATAATCGACAAAACCGTTTGATAAATTAAGAAACCATCGTATCGACCATGTTCGACGATCATAGTAAATTAAATCGCGAGAGTCGTGAAAATGGTTTTATAAAAGATATAGTAACAGATATAGGAAGGTCCATAGGAAATAAATAAAACGTGGATCGAGTAAACGAGCGCGCAAGACGTAACAAGAAATCGGTAGATTGGCGATACGCATGAAATCGAAAGCCGAAGAGAGACAAGCTTCGAAGACGTTTCTTACGTTTCTTCTTTTTCGTTTCCTTGTTGTGTAGCGGAGAGGCGAGGACGTTACCATAAGGAGACATCTCTTGCCATCTTTGGCTCTGTAGCCGTTCTCCTTCCTCGAGCACCGTTTCTGAATTACAAACCTGATTCAATGTACACGCCATTCGGGCGATTTGAGGGACACGCAGCATCGTCGATCCGTTGATTGCATCTACCAATGGACTCGGTTAATTGGATACGCGTGATTCGATGGGAATTTTGACTCGGCCTGCGTTGCTCGCCATCGATATTCGTCATACGAATGGCGCAAGCTATTCTTAATACAGCGCGCGTAATACCATTTCACGGCTTTCCTTCGGTTTTATAGTTAGGCATAGTTGGAGCAAGTACGTCCAAAAATATGTCAGCTATTCGAGCTATGCGTCGAAACGATTTCAATCATCTGGGCCTCTCTCGTACAACAAGTTTCCAACTAATAACGTTAGCGAAATTACAATAAACGAGTAGCGTTCGATTTCTCTAGAAACAAATAACTTACTTTCGTAAAATTACCCATCGTAAAAAGTACATCATCGTCGCTTTTCTCTGCTTTCCAATGTACTGAGTTCGTCGATATTGCCTCCAAGTGATTCGTGTACACCGTGGGCTTAAATTCACAGTACAGACGAAATCAGGGAAAGTCTGTGGCTCGAAATACGACGAAAATCAAGAATAAATAAATCACGTCGAGAGCTTCATTCTCGAGACAAAATTTTCTCCAAAACGAGACTTCGAGCGAGACAAATCTTATTTCACATCTTCGACTTATCTTCGCTTTATCCGTAGAGTAACGTCCCGACAATTATCCATTCCTATCGAATCGCGTGTGATACACGTATTTAAAAAGCGGTAGTTTGTAAAATCGAAGGAATTCGAAGAAAATATCCAACGATCAACGTTGAGAATAGAACAACCTGTTGGATGCACCTTCGACCCTTTATTAGGAAGCACGATGTCTCCCTTAAGAGCAACGTTTTCTTTTTTCGCGGTCGAAGGTTCGCACGAGTACACGTTCGACGGAGACGGTCGACGACATAGACAGAGAAATGCATTAAAAAGCGCCATCGCCATTTACGGCTGTCATCTCGCGTGGATAAACCGTGAGTGCTCCGAGAGGGTTCCGATGTGTCGCGCTGCGATCTCGTGGACGACGCGAATCTGTACCGCGTGTATTCACAAAGGTCTGCGTCAACTTCGACAAAAGCTCGAAACCCTTTATCTTGTCGCGTCTTACTTTCGATTGAGATTTCATTTCAAAGCTTCGTCGTTAATGGAGTCTGATAAGGGTTTGGGGAACGTGCGTTCCTCCGAAACGAGGTTTCAATGGTTGCTCATCATCAAAGACCGCGTCACTGTTTGATTTATTTGTTGCTATAAGATTAATGATTCATCGTCGCTTGGAAATTCTGTGCCATTGAACATCGTATAGTTGAAAGTATTTCTCCTTATTGGGAATGTAAAAAGAACGACAAATGGAAATTTGGAAACGTACATCGCGTACGATTGTACCACGAATTCTTATGCAAATGGCTACGCATACAAATATCGAAAGGACTAGAATTAAAATAGACGTTCGTTTCGCCTACCAAAAGTCCTGGATGTTCTCCCTTCTTTTACACCTTGAAATTTCTCGTAAATGCATGAAAAACCTTCTCGATCTACGTATAATAATTACGTCAAAGGTGAAATAAATTTTCGATAGAGCCCGAAAGATTTTCCGTTAATTTTGCATAATTTTGTCATATCGATTCCTCGATTATATACGCGTCTATAATTTCATAAAAATAGCGAAAGGAAATATATGAACATTACGAAAGAGAAGGATAAGATGGGAATAAAAGGTAGGCAAAAGTAAGAGCATGTTCTGTCAATTACTCGATCCACGTTTTCACGGTTTTCCTGAATTCTGTTTCTCTGTCGGATGCCCGCGGGCATGGCACCCCATCGTTGTTGGTCGCATGTAGCTCGCACGAACACACGGGCAATCTAGTTGTTACCTACGCGTGGGCACCCAGGGTATTGTCGGGTGAGTCATCTCTCTCTCTACCATAGCTCGTGTATACCTCTCACCACCCCGTGTGCAGCGTGTGCAGTATAGTACGGTTTGTTTTCTGGGTAAAAGCCGGAGCCGCCGTGGCTCTTAAGAACAATGGAAACAAAAGAGGCAGGCCGGCACGCGTGCTAGCACAAGGTAGCCATGGTCACGGCGGTCACGTTTCGTAGAACGTTGTGTCGTATATGTACACCGTGCTGCCGCGTCCTTTATGTACACCTACACCACGCTCCTGTACCTTCCTCGCGTTGCTCTACCCTCGAAACTATGTATGCCGATATGCACCAGTCACCTCGATACGTCTACCGTGTCTTGGATTCTCGACTATTGCTCCCAAACGACACCAGGAGACGACGTTAACCCGTACTTTCCTCTCACTTTCCCCTTTCGCGTGGTTTGCGTCTATTCTATAGGCTTGGCAACTAAGTGATCGCGGATTTTGTCATTAGATGGTATTGAGAAAATCCGCAATCACTTAATTGCCAAGCCAATAGATGGAACGTTCGACGCTTTTGCTGGTATCGTTATTCGACTCGTAAATATCGTGCGAGTAGAGTTTGCTTCGGTGGAAATACATAGATTAATTTTTAATCCTTGGTTTCTTGCTTGAATCGTTGATAATCGAGGCAACGTAAATTGTACACTTTTTCCATTATAAATTACATATTTTATCTCGCTTTCTCTATTTAATATACTCGCGCTTTCTTAAGTTTCACGAGAAAAGTATGTATATAAATTAATGTAACATAAATTCTACTTTTTTTTTTTGTTAATTACTTGGTTTCTTTCGTTTTTTACTTTCCCTGCTTTACATACGTACTTTCGTCGATTTAGCGAAAGAAGTAAGAAATCTGATAACTACGAAAGAAGCGGAACCCATTTGGAGTAAAGAGCTTAGAGCGTCAACCGATATTTCAGTCCCATTGAACTGTCGCGTCAGTCATCAGAGATCTTTTCTCTCGCAGTTGTGAATCCAATTACGAACGGAATATAAGACCACAGTCGTAGATAATGTTTCAACATCAACTGGATCGAATTCTGCATCGACATCCTTCACCGCGCCAAATGTAATATCGGATAAGGCGAATTTAAATCGAAAGCGCGCGTTACGCAACTGTCTTTCGACTTAGGCCACCGACCAGCTACGGGCATATCCTTGGGGATCTGTTGAAAGGAAGGAAAAAAAAGAAAAGAAATTTTCGATCGATTCGCGTGGTGTACACGAGTACACATCGGTTCATAGCGTGATCGATGACGAGGTTTTACGTGTGTTGCGCAGGTCGAGAACGTGAGCCTGTGCGTAGGAGCGCTCCGAGCTCTTGGGGCGGACGTGGGCTCCGTGAATCCTGGCGAATTGGCTGCAGGATCAACCCTCTGGCCGGTCCTCGCCCTTCTTTTCGCCCTCTCGCGATACAAGCAGAGAGCCAAACAACTTCAAGACATGCCTAGGTAAGTTTCAACGCAGATTCCTTCTTACCGACCGTCAATGTAGATAATGCCAGTGGTTTGTATCTACCACGGATAAGTTAGATTTCCTGTACTAACGGTCGATAACTGCGTATCGATTGCAGATAAATTCGGAATTATCGAAACGTTACCATCAAATACAAAGGAAGAATATCTTTTAAAAATGATAATACACGTAGTTCTTTAATATATTTTTATGGGGATTTCGTCAATGATTTTTAGCCTCGTTTCGAAGGTAAACTGTACATCCGAATTTTCTGATACGATTGACCAGTAGTTTCCTTTTCTTATCGCTAAAGAGAAATACGACGAGCAATTTCCACATTATAAACGTCACTGTAGCACGAAACCACGAAAGTATTCGTTATATTTATAAAGTCACATCTTTGTTAATTTAAAAGACAAGAAATCGCGTAAAAGACATTTGTATCGAACTCTCTCGCGTCGAGAGGTAAATTTTCAGTGACCATCGGCGTTCAATCTCAATTTCAATTTCCATCTCATCGATATCGATCGGCATACATCGCGATAAGTAAACGTTCGTGTCGTGCCTTCCACTCGTTACGGTAAAATTTTCGCGCACTTAGATCTCATCGTACTTTTATTCTTGGCGAGTTCGAATCGATACCGACGTCCCGTCAGACGAACGACCTGACGGCGTGCTCATTAACGTCCGCGTTAATCAAGCTGTACGCGTGCTCGCACCACCGAACGAACGCGAATATCACGCTATATACATGCAGGAAGTGGCGCGACTGTGTTTTACACGGCTGTATTTCGCGTAGTAACGTAATTGCGGGCTCTTCGGACCTTCAAATATTTTAATTACTCCCGTCCGCGGTTAATTGCTCTCGTGGCGTTCTCTCGCCAGGGAACACCAAGGAGCCCCACTGACTCGCCGTTTTTCTTAATTCGCGTTCCCCGTGAGTCGCGACTGTCAAGGTCGTTATTTTTAAACCCACGCGCAAACTCACGCCTACGCGGGGCAGACTTTTCGCGGAGGTTGTGCTTTTCACCGAACGAACGGGACCACATTAATCTTCGTTACGTATACCGGCGACAATTTTTCCTACAGTCGCTCGATACTTCGAACTGGCGGTTTTAAGAAACTTCGTACCACGACGTCGCTCGTAATTTGCATTTCCGTCTTTATCGGAAAATCGATAGCGTTCGAATAGAATAGCGTTTAATTCTCTGTTTTCGTTCGCATCGGAAAAATTGTACTCGCGCCAACACGCGCAAGATAGTTGAAACGAATTAATGGAAAATCGTAACGTTCGAGCAAAATGGAAGAAGAAGGATCCCGCAGGGAAATTCGTGGCGAGTGGAATGCGAGGTTCGTCGTCTAATGGACCGTGTAACGATTCTTTAGCGGAATGGAGAAACGTAAACCGTCGGAACCTTTAGGAACGCTCGACATTAACATATTAACAATGCTCCATTATGCCCACGACTGAGTGTAGACCGTGGTCGTTGTGTTACGCTCGCCACACAATATAACCACACGTATACATCGAAACTCCCCCCGCAACACAAACCAGCCAACGTGGGTGTATTATGGCTGTGGCCCGTATAACGAGAATATAACGGGTAACCAAAAAATTCTATTCCATATTTTCCAGTCGATATATTACCCGTCGCGAAGGCTCCTTAAATAAAAATTCTGTCTTTTCCGTATACTCTTTGATCTTTCTGCTACTTGGTCGATACTTTCTAAATATTTACAAATATTTCATTTGCCAGCATCTGGCACGAAAAAGCGCAAGTTATTCGCGCAAGTTTCGGTTCATCGACTTCTAACTCTCGGTCGTTGCTTGTCAATTTGACGCGTTACGACAAATACCCTGGCACAACGCTGATGCGGCAAATTTTGCGTTTGCACAAAATTTGATATCTTGTATTTGTAATTGAGAGAATATGCAAACTCGTGATCCGATACAGCAGGGTCGCGTGTATGTGAGTTCCTTGTCAAAGGCAATATATTTACACGCTTATTATATTTACAAACATTTACGAACTCTCGAGCAGAATGTTTGCATACGAAACACATAATCTGCTCTTTCAAACAAGCTCGCATGAAACTTATTAATCAACCTAATCGACCTAACGTTTCTTTGACGCTAAGAGGCTGGCGAGGATCTAGTATAACGACTAAAGTATCCGAAACGTAAACTAATAATTCTATACCGTACTTCTAAAAACACACACACAGACAGAAAAAAAAATAATCGATATAATCGATTAATTTAATCAGGAAAAATTCGCTAGTCTGGCGAGACCGTGTTACTCCGCTACGATATACGATACCAATGCAAGGATGGGAGGGATGCAAACTATCGTCGTCGGCTATCGGTACGAACCCATGAAACCGTACGACACGTTCGAATCTGTAATTAAGTGGACTTCTCGAGCCACTCTGTAGAAAGCTACTCGTGCACCGTTTATACGATTTGTACACACGCTTGCGTGCAAGTAGAGGAGACACGCGCTCGACTCTTTGCGTACGAGGCTCGTACTGGCGTACACAGGGTGTATTGTTGAGTCTCGGTACAATACTGTGCGCGTGCACGTGCTCCAGCTATGCCAGCATTATCATAAAAATGATTGAAAAATCCAGAATGGTAAGCGCTCGTGTGGGATTGGCCGGCTCTTACGGAAGTGGTGCTGTGCGATTGGTCGCACGGATGCAGTGGGGAAATCCACGGAGGCTGTGGGGTACTGGTGTATAGAAGATAAAGGGAGAGTGAGAGGAAGAGAGAGAGAGAGAGAGAGACAGATAGAGAGAACGACGAACAACATAGGAAGGCGAAGAGAGTGAAACGCGGTCGTCGGACGATTCGAGGGCGAAGAACGAAGAGGGGTTCATGGGGGTGAAAGCGAACAGACGAGGAGGGATGAGCCTGGGCTTTCACGTCGTGAAGAATAGAGAGGGTGGAGAATGGAAGGAGAGAAGAAGACAGAACGGAAGATAGAGAGAACACGAACGGAGAAGCTTGGTGCGAGGACGAAGGAGAAACGGATAGATGGGAATATTGCGAAGAAGAGATGAAACGTGTATACCAGAGACTCTGCTAAAGGGAAGGTATATCGCATCTGTATGGGGATCCAGAAGAGAAAGGGAGGAAGAACGAACGAGAGAGTCTGGGGTAACCAGAAGCGGGGAAGAGAACAGGGAACAGAAAATGAGAGAGAGAGAGAGAGAGAGAGAGAACGCGATGGGGATTGCTCGAATGAATAGTGGGGGCAAGGGCGAGAGAGGGAGAGAGCGAAAGAGAGAAGCCACGTGCTATGGGAACAGGAATGGTTCTCTCTCGGCGGGCCTCAGTTTGAAACGGGCCATCAACGATGCCTACACACCATGGCCACAGTATGACCGTGGAACAGCTCGCCATAAGGCATCGTCGTTGCTTCGGTGGAAGTGTAGTGTAGTGAACGAGGTTCCGTTCGGGACGACCGCTTTCGATTCCTGTTTCTGTTCGTGGATCGTACGAATCAAGAGAACTGGCCCACGTAAACAAAGAGCGAAACAACGCGTCGAGAAATATGCTTCCTTCGAAAAGGATCCGTACGTCGATTCGTTTCGAGAATATTGGGTCGATGTGCGCGATGATTCGCTCGCGGTTCTCACGGTTGCAACGAGACAACGAGATCGACGGTTCGACGATCGATTCGTAGCGGCTGATCGAGAAACAATGAGATGGTTTTTGCCAAACAAACTGCAAAACGATGTACGGTTGCGTGCGCAACGACGCTTCCTGAAACGTTGTTTGCTTGGTCGCTAAGGGAATCAACATCGCTCCGTTAATAACCGGTTCATCGAGAGATAAATATAGTAACCGCTTCGAGAAAATCGGTAAAGATGTACCGGTTGTCGTCGGTGGTTCTCTCGAATTAGCGACTCGAGCGAAACCGCAGGATCGCCAGCTTCCACCGATCATGCGATTCGTTACATCCAGAGATTTACGGATGAGAGTAATTATAAATTACGAGCGCGGCTAAAGTCGTAAAATCGTTTATCAACGGTCGAATGGACGGCGATGATGGATTCGCGAGAATCCCACTAATCGCGGAAAACGGTGCTGTATATTTGCGCGAACGCAGCCGACGTATATGAATCAAGATGCAGGAAACGAATCATAAAGCCTAACAATAGTGTAACGGTGTAAGAAGAAATTGTAAGCGTGCGAATCGTCGATTCGACGAACCTGAACGAAAGATCGAAGTTAAAAGCGAAAGATATCGCGAGCGATATCGAACGACCAACCGAATGAATCACTGGCCGCGATTCTCTTTTCGATCGCGTTCTTCCTCCGCGTTCATCGATCTACGCGACACGCGACAGAGAATTTGGCAAAGAGCGACGCGACCGAACGTTCGTTTTTCGAGCAAGTTGAAACGTTGCTAAAAGCTGTCTCTACCTATTTGTTTATTTACCAAAGCGAGCGCGTTGCGTTGCGTCGCGTCGCGTCTACCGGTTGATTCATCGGGACACTTTTGACCGTCAGAAGTGTCAGTGCACGCAAGAAGTGCTACTATTTCGGATCGCGCGGAGACACGACCAAACTAGCCTGGAAATCGCTGCAAAATGGGAAACAGCGGAAGTAGCGGCGGGGCCAGCAGGAAGGCACGCAGCTTGCCAAATTCACCGGAAGCGCACAGGTATCGTTCTTCGTGATTCGATTTCAGTTTCTCGACCCTTTCGCCGCCACTTCTCCCGATACTTCCACCAACCGAAAACCGGTTATTTCGTTTGCGAATCTTTCCCACCTCCCTCCTCGCGTTTCCTCCGATTTTTCTTCGTGAATTCCAACCAAGCCGGATTCCAAATAAATTATGTACGACGTGTTTAAATATCTTTGTTCGCTTCGACTCACGATCAGCTAACGCGATTCTTCCTCGACCGAATAGATTACCATGCGATCTTACGTATGTATAATACATACTTAGTTTGCGGATTGAACTTTCACGATGACCGCCTTGCAATCTGAAGTGTGTTCTATGTATCCACGCGGCTTCTGGATTTCACGATCTACCCGTATCACGGCAACGAATACGTCTTGTGGCTCGGATTAACTATAGCCTTCGAACGTTAAACGTTTTACGACTAACATTTACGCGAATTGCAGCATGGTGAATTTATTATGACAAGGAGGAAAACGACCTGCTCCTCGTAAAGAATACTCCGTTTGAATTCCATTTGTCTGGATTCGTCGGAAGTCAAATAGTTTGTACCGATGATTTTCAAGCTTTTCTATCTCACAACGCGTAAACTAATTACCAAAATTCCACCTCACCCACGAGATACGTTGTATTTGCTTCAACGCGGAGTGTTCACACCGGACGACAGTATACGTGCTTTTTACTTGATCATCCGATGGAGAAAATGTCAGTGTCTCTGACTAAACAGTCGGGTATTGCGCGTTTGAAAAATTCTTGCGACACGCCAGTCGTAAATCGCGGGTTTATACGATAACAGTTCATCGATTCTTCGCATTGCCTATAATTTTTCGCTCGAGTAACAGCAGATAACAGAGTAACTCGAGTAACAAAATATAGGAATCGGTAGCAACTAAAATTTCGAGTATCGAGAAGCATTCTCGTAGAGCTAAGTGATCTTAGAGGAGAGCGAACGGAAAGAACTGTAAAAATAAGAATCAACCGGCGTGTATAATTACGCGATACAGACGAATAAGACATGCTCGGTCACGATCTATATTGAGAAAGAAAAAATTCAAAACCAGATACCCCGCCTCGTGTTCCGAGTGGCCATCGCCACGGGGCCCCGAAGACCGGTTAGGCCTTGACTGCAGGTCGCACCTCGACACCTTCTGTACGAGAACCTCCGACGCGAACACGCGATTCGATGAGAACATTCTGTCACGGCATCTTTCCAATTGTAGATCACCGGCGTTTCACACGAGCGACAAAAAAAGGGAAGAAACTTCTATACTGTTATTTCTTAACAAAAAGCATCTTTCTGTCGATCGACGCCAATGCCCGCTGTCAGTATTCGCGTTGCAAATCATCGTTAATAGAAGGATAGGACAGACATTGAATATTCTCCGGCGATCGATATCCGATTACCGAACAAATCTTGAAACGTGAAAATCCAGTTTCGATTAAGAATATTCCGCATACAGTATGTGCGCGTAAAATGAAGTGGCGTAGAACGAACTGTAATCTAAAATTAATTTCGTCCTTTGATCGATTTCTTGCTTTACAAAGGACATTCGTTTCGATGCAACGCTATATTTTTAGTTACGTCGATCAACCAACTAAGTATTCTTACGCCTCTTCGGAAAAATATCTGTCTCGTAACATGCGTGAAACGACTTCTGTCGCGTGTATAACAAATCGTTGGTCGACGATAATGTTCCGTTATCTATTCGAAACAATGTTGCGCTACTTCTGGTGTTCTCGTCGTGCTCGTATAATACGCGTAATACGAACAATAATGTTATGTCGAAATTGCTTCGATCATTGTTATACCTATTTAGAAAAATTTTTGTTTAACGAAGAATTGTTAATCGATACAAATGTCGATCGACATTTATATAAACGTATAAACATCGATATAAATCTGAACCAAAGTATATCGTCGAAAATAATAATAATAATAATAATAAGAATAATAATGATGACAATAATAACGATGATGATGGGGATGATAGTGATAATAATAATAATAATAATAAAAATAACTTGTACGTTCGATCAAAACGTTAACGTTATAGCAGCTTAGAAAGAGGATTCTGTTACGAGCCGAATTCGGGGGTGAAAAAAAGCTTAGGCGGCATTAGAAGGGACGAGCTGGGGAGACCCTAATAATTTTTAGGGACCACGAATCCCACGGCCCTCGAATTCTACGCACCTGGCATTCGATCGACGAAAACCAAAGTTTCCTTTTAAAGAGCGAAAGGCATAGACAAACGTCGTATTTATATTATTTTTGCCAGATGAAGCTAACTCGTCGAGCCAATGCTCCGACGGTGTATCACACAATGGAGCTAAAAAATCGGTTTTGCGAAATTCTGTCGTAAACGAAGTCCTGGCTGTTCCGTGGGAGAACCGGTCTGTTGGCACGACGCCTTTCGAATAAACTTCGCTCCACGCGAAGCAACTCGATTTCTGTGCAATTCAAATGCATCAAGTTCCTATTAAATGGCTGCCTTTGTTCTGGTTCATGTGTCCTCCCCGGAATCAATGGAGTTTCATATTTTGTAACACGACCTTCGTCGCGTACTCGCGGACGTGATAACGCCGATACACAATGCTCGCGTACAAAATTCGTGTTTCGCTTTGCAACCTCGATATTTTTGCCCGTATAGCTCGGCCAAGTGTTCCGTTGCTTTGTGCTCGTTGCGATGTGTCAAACAGATGCGAATCAAACGGTTCTTGCGGAACGGTAGTGCACCATTTTTAGTTAAATACGTGATTAAAAATCTAGAATTAAAATACAAGTATACGAATATCGGATAACGATCTATTAAAATACGATCGATGGTATTTTAACGAACCAGTCTGGTCGCGAAAGATATGTCTGTTTCGGACAGTGAGACGATAGTAAGTTTGTATATAGTCGGTCGTTGAACGAGCCGTATGTAAAATAGGAAGAATTTAAAGGACTGGCAGATATTTAAGGCTGATAAAATGAGAAACGTCGACGTAAGTATCAATAAATCGTATCGCGGTAATTACAATCGCATCGCATCGTTCGTCTCGTATACGTAGCTGCGCTTTGTAACAGAGGAATATCGATTAGCGACAAAGCTGCCGGTATCTACCGATCGTCGAACGAACGTTCTCGCAAGATTTATGAAACGGAAGGAACGTTCGACCGAAAGATTAATCATCTAACGAAAAATGTAGGAGAGAATAAAGTGTATCGTGGCGTATTAAAGGAAACAAGAAACGGAAGAAACTAGTGGAACAGGGAAAAAAGGGCAAAGAAAACAAAAAAAGAAGCTGAGCACGGGTCGGTTATTCGCGAAGCACGTGGCACAGCACGGGTCGCGATACCGAAGAGATACTTTCTCTTTCTTTCTCGCGTATTTCCTTTTTCCTTGCCCTTTCGTCTCTCCTTTTTCACCGACTACGCCTGTAAGTCGACCCGTTTGATTTATTATTCGCGACTCGTGCGATTATTTCACGCGGGGCCCATCGTTCCTCTCCCTTCGTTTCGCCGTCGTCGTCGTCTCCCTTTCCCTTCGTTTGTTAGCTGAAATTCTCTTTATTTAGCGAACGAGTTCAAAGACATCCGAGAGACGAGCGTGAGTCCATGTTTTCGATGTGAATGGTCGCAGAAATAGATTCTCGAGTACGTTTTCGCTTCTGTTAGCAATCGCCTCGTTAAAGTGCGTAGTTCGACGTCGAAAGATCGATCCGACGATTACGCGGCGCTCAATGCAATGTCACCGTTGCCTCTCTACCGTTTCGCCTTTGAATTTCCTGCTTTTCAACGAAAGCCGATCGGTACGCGATGTTCGGAAAACGCTGCGAACTCTGTTTCGCTGATTTGACACGACTCGTTAGAAGAGCGGATGGAGAGCTTGTAATTAAAACGCATGGTCCTCGCGTTACGCAACATTTGAATATGTCGAACGAGGCTCATCGAACAAAAGGACTCGATTATTTTGGTCAACGCGAAGAGACTGAACGATCCTGTAGACCCTCTGACTTCTTGCCTTTATATTTAATTATCCGTACAATTGTATTACACAAATTTAATTACGATTCCAATCGATTCAAGTAATCGATTAATAATGACAAAATTTTATTCGTTACAAACCACTCGTATAATTTGCAGAAAGTTTTAATCAAACCTGTGATTACTGTTAAAATAATTTTAATACGTTTCGATATAGTAGGGATGTTAAATAAAAGTTTATAAGAACAAGGTAATCTAACAAGTAGCATGGACGAACAAGATCACCAAATATTTTAAATGGGTTTGCAATATTTTAGAAATTCCGTGTATATTTGTCGATTACTTTGCCGAAAGTATATATCGTAAGTGTACACGTGATAAAACTGTTACTCGAATATATTCTTCGTAACACAAACACTCGAGGGAAAGTCACTTCCCGCTGGCAAAACGTGCCTCCCCGAATGTCATAATTAAGTGTAACCTTTCGACGGTCTCTTGTCGCGAACAAAGAGCGGCGTTCGATCGTTTCGAAGCGAAGATCCGGCCGTGCCCTGAGAACTCGCGGCCGACCAACCTTTTTGTTCCCTGGTTCACTTAGGTATTTGCCGTTCCTTAAATCAAAGCCTTTGCATCCTGTTACACGTGAAACGCGTACGACCGGCAATTTTTTTTCAACGATATTCACTTATCGATGTTACTTTAATGTTTCTTCAAAATTATCTTGGCTATGATGAAAAGGCGGTAATATCACGTGAGTCGGTCGACAGTCACGAGAAAATTACAGTGCGCAACGCAAGATCGTGGACGCGATGTCTTTCTGATGAAAATTAATGCTTTTTGTAACCAGTTTTATAAATAGATCGAAATTACATCTAACAGTACCGATATATTCTTGCTTAACTGGACCGACTTGTTGTTACGTTTATGACTGTGGATTTTTATAGAAATTCATATTTCTTTTGGACAAGAAAACGAAAATATAAACGCTAAATACGTGGGCTTGTTTCGTGTTTCGTTATTAGGTAAGAACGTAATAAGCTTGTAATTAATTCTCGTAGAGATTTTTTCGTTCGCGATCTCGCGTTATAGATCGCGTACAGTTTCTTCAACTCGATTATTTTCGCAAGACGAAACAATATTTATGAGTTCGATGATTATAGGCAATCGATGATTGTTTTTATTCGAGTCGAAGCGATTCTTGGAAAAGGTCTCAGCTGGATTTCGTTAACTCGATATTGCTCGCGAGTTCCGTTCAATTTACGCGACCTTTTAATACCTAAAAAAATATTCGGAAAGGAAAAATATTGCTCGATCAGAAGGCAGTTTTCTTTTGCCAAATGGCGATGTATATTAAGCGACGTTAGTCATCGGAAGGCTGAATACACCCGCGTGTAATAAACGCTTGTCCCGCGTCCTTGCGTTTCTCAACGTGGGGAATAATAAGCGGTGCTCTGGACGCTTGTGATAATAATATCGTCCGCGTGGAATAGTGCGTCGGCCTTCCTGGTAGAACACCGTCCTTTTTCTCGAGATTATCTAAATTTATCTCGTGCTCTGGAACAACGTGCAACGGCTCCTTCGGCTTAACGTACTTTCTCCTCGTGCTCCTTTCAACCACTCGAGAATCGGTCTTATAGCCTCCTCGCGAAGAGTAATTATTCCACTTCGAATTAATTATCGAGGCTTTTTCGCGTAAATCATCGGGATCCTGAGATGCACGCTCTTGATACGTGGAAGTCTTAAACACGAGTGTCTGGCGTGCATCGAAACCCATTTATACTTTTACCTCGTTCTATGCGGTTTCGCTATGCAGCCAGTCACGAAAGACTGCGCACACCTGTCGAATTTTGTGTATCTGACTTGCCAAAGAAACTAAAAACGTGGTTAAAATTATTCATATTTTCATACGTACGATATGTGTCTTAACGCGTCGGCAAAATTCGTATAGCTAACGATTTTACTATATCTCTTTGATCGATAACTTTAGTGGCTAATCTTTTTAATTAACGATCCATAATTAACGACGATGGCCGCGTGCGTTATTTTTTTATTCTACGGTAGCTCGATCTTATTATCGATTCCATGTGCTTCCTAAGAACAACGAAATTTATTATTTTAGATAAAACTGAACGGTTTCCGCGTAATCTCCACTTATCAGGTCGTTGCACTTAAACCGATCTTCTTCGCAAATGTGTAAACGCGCAATTCTTTATACGAAATTGACGTCTTTAGTTAATTTCAAAATAACTTTACATTTGGCTCGTATCCACCGATGACACACAACATTTCCTAATACCACGAATGAATTAGCTATTCACGCGAACCATTCGAGTAACACGCTTGTCACGCGAACCTTCTCTTATATACCTTACTACTTGACGCAGATTTATATCACAACGTTATGCTGTTTCTCTTACGTTCATTTAATTGCAGATGAATTACTTCAACGGATGATCAAGCGTTTATTATTTTTCTAAGTATACCATAGTTGTATACCTCGTTTATCTTTTGTTCTTTTTTTTATTTTTCCATAATTATTTTTCGCTATAATTTACATCTTAATTTTCAGCTTATTTAATATGGTAATTTTATTCAAACTTAACGATCTTATGCTCCTTTGCTTCTACCATGCCGGTGAATACATCAGAGCCTTTCCTCGGATTTTAAGCAGATATTTCTGTTGAGATATTCAGTTTAGCTACATTTTCATGCAAATTTCTGTCCAGCAACGTACAAGCCTTATTTCGTTAACTTATTGTATATTTGACTTTCTTTATGAGCAAATCGAATTAGGGTAAGACAAATGTTACCGACATTTTATTTGGGAAAGCACTTACCTCTTTTATTAGTTTAACCTTTCAGAAGCGTAGTACACACACACGCACGCGCACATGCATATATTCTGAAAGATGCTCTTGCAGCGATATCTGAAACGTTGGATTATATATTCCACGTTTTAAAATATACCATTTCAAATCTTATTGCCTCGTAACAATGATCATCAATTTTGAATATAGATGCATAAATATGATACTTTTCAAATTCTTTTTACTCGAGCTATATT
Source organism: Bombus terrestris (assembly GCF_910591885.1). NCBI lineage: Eukaryota > Metazoa > Arthropoda > Insecta > Hymenoptera > Apidae > Bombus > Bombus terrestris. The sequence continues at coordinate 5,636,935 of NC_063271.1, read as the reverse complement.
TCCTTAACAAATTGCAAATATTATTGCAAGCGATATCTAGCAAGAATGATCGCTTTTGGTAGGTAAAATTTCTGTGCACGTTGCCGCAATTTGCATTTGTATACGGTTTATCGTTCCTACACGGTTGAAAAATCATCCGCCTAAAGATCGTGGCAACTTCCAACGAGGTTTTCTGTGTGGGGCTTTCACTGTCGTTGCAAACTGGTCCTCAAAAGAACTGGTTAAGCATGCAATTACCCCTAATACCGTGTATAAATTACCAGATTCATTCACGCGAACTATTCAGTCGCGTTAAATATACTAAATACGAATTGAGTTTATTTATAATATACATTTATGTCGGTTCCTAAAATGCGAAAATCTCGAACAGCATAGAAATGGCTGCCGATATACATATATGAAAATATAGCCGGAAATCCTGTTCAACGCGATACCTTAATTATTAGAAAAACTTTGCTAAATGCGGTTCAGGTTTCACGCGAACCGGTTGAATCTGTAATTAGCAAGTGTTATTTATATTCTAATTTTTCAAAAGAAAAGAAAAAGAGAAAAAGGAATCAAATATGAGAAACACCAGATAAATTAAACGTACAAGCAATGGATCGATTTTTTATTTTTCATAAAATATTTATATTCGGAAACGAACACTATCGACTTTCCATGCAATCGTCGATTCTTCGTAATTCTCAGATTCCTTAAAATTAAATCCGTTAAAAGATCCAACTTCTGTTCATTCTTATTCTTCTTCGTCTTCTCTACTTACGCGATTAACACGTACATCTGCTCGTTCTCTTATTTTCGGTGAGCCACGTCAACTATCGCGTCGCGTTTTTCTTATCGCATTAAGAATCTGCTTATGACAAACCTCCAACAAAATAGAAATTCCATCCGCGATTTTGTACAGGAAAATATGAAAGTCGGCGGCGCGATTAAGAAGGGGGCCAAAGTACAAAACGAGGAAGGAAGACACTGTGGAAAGTATGGCAATTAGTTGAATCAGTCCGTGACATCGGTTGACCGACCTCTGGCTACGGTTATCTGCGCTAGGTGCAGAACTATCCACGTAAATGGCGCGCCATAGTCCGATATAGTTAAGCACATAGGAGAGGAGAGTTTCTAACGGCACTTTTGCCTAAGCGCAGAACACCGGGGTTAGGTTGGACTCTCGGGTAGATAAAAGCTGCGCCAGATGCCTATCGACGCCACGGCACCCGGCGACATTCCTTCTAATTGCTTCGAAACTAGCGGGCTCGATCCGCGCCGATTTTTTGAATCCAACGACCAATTAGATCTGGCCACGAAGACACGATCGGGCTTCGAGGTGGGGTACCTGCGTCGTTCGCGCTTTCACGAACTCACCTCGCAGCTACGCCTCTCCAGTCTCCAGACTACTCGTCTCGTTCAGGTAAAACAGTAATTTTACGCGCTGCTCCGCCGTCCAACTCTGTTATTTATCGCCGTTAACTCGTTAACAATCTCGATTTTTTATGGGCGATCGACGTTACGTATGCCACGCCACGAGAGCGCTGAAAACAGCTCGCTGGCGAAGGCAGTATTCTTCGCGATTTTTCCCTGCCGACAAACACAGCTCCGAGGTGAAGTATTTTTCGTTTGAATAGGAAATTTAGAAGCTCGCTTTTTAAGCAGCTATTATCTACCGTGCTATTACGTGTTTCGTAAGAGATATTAGATCTAGTCGATATATTATCGCTGTGGAAAATCTCTATGGATAGCCAGAGATGTTGAGTATCATTGGAACGGAGAAATTCCAGTGGTTAAATGTTTAATCGTATAAACAAATTATGGGTTAATAACGTGAAAGGCATAGGACACTCCATTTTAAATATAAACTCGGAATTTATCAGGGCGATGTGAAAATATTCGTCTTAACGATACGTTCTAATTAATCAATTTGAGTTGCACGTGTAGTTTGTAAACGTATCGTGCATGCGTTTCATCATACGCGTATCGCGTAGCATATGTACGTCGCTTCGATACGTGTTCATGGTATTGGAGATAAGAATCTCGTTACATTTTCCAAGAATCCTATCACTTTTCGGAAGTGCGTGCTTGACGCTTGAAGTAGCAGGGATGAGAAATCGGATATCGATCCTCGAGGGTCTCCCATCGGATATGGAAGCCAGAAGCTTGAGTAATTAACGGAACCCCCCTTCCCCTTTGCCCGTAGCTACGTATACGGGTGCATGCGTATCTACATGCCTGTGTCTGCATTAATTGTCTCCGCGACGTGTCAATATCGTGCAACTGCACGAAACACAAGCAGCGTTTGTGTGCGTGCCCGTTCATGCGAGTTGCATATGAAATTCTTGAAACGTGATCGACCAGTCGCGTTAACAACTTGTAGAACTAAATGAGCAGCGTATCGAGTCGATAACAAGTTTGCTAATTAATAGATTTTATTTCGGCATATGACGACTCATCGCCGTTGTTTCGTGTGTCGCGTGACGAGGTGAGTTGAGCGTGAAATCGCGGCAAGTAGCATAGCTGTAAATTTCATGATAAATTTTTTCTGCGCGTTTTTAAATTTACGGGTCAGAAATAGGTGTATTATTTATAAATAGGCTACGGGATTTTATGGAAATTCACATTTTTACGAATATAACCGAGAAGATGAAACCTGGTTAGAAAATTGTTTTTCTCGCTAAATATCAATAGAGACTACTATATTCTGCATATCTTACACCATTTTTCAAATTGTTTGCATTCTGCGCATTTTTCCACTTTTAAGATTCTCACGACAATGTACGGTCTATTCGTAACCGCACAAGCATTAATCTTTCAACTGATATTCACTACGACATTTTCTTTTATCCGGAGTAGCGATCCACCTTTGAAGTTAAGAACTCTTTTCCTATCGTTTTATATATTATACGTCTGAATAGAAATGTCAATTAGCGAGCGATTAATGTCGTAGAGAGTCGCAATCGAGCTTCCAATCAAGTGTCTATAGTTGTCGCATTTGACCGTCGAACTCTGTTTAAGCCGCTTAGAGCTTTCAAATACCGTTCTATCTCGTTAGGTTCGCGACACTTGCCGATATCCGCGTAAGGGTGTACTTCGCTAAGCGCAAGCTTAGAAGTTTTACGCCCTTAGTTCCTGATACTTGATGCTCCGAGCTTAATAATATTTTCGATGACGTACCACCATTCGAAGAAACGTCGTTTGCTTACAAACGAGGGACAAAGACATCGTAAAGATGATGTTTACAGCCGAGGCACGTCATATCTTGCCATATTAATATGTCGGCCGGTTGCAGACAAGTCGGCAGAAATTGCAAAACGTGAGAGCAATGGCGCTGCCGTTCGCAACACCAGCCGGGGACATTAATTCCTGATATTACCCTCGTAAATATTCGCGAAACGCTCTATCCCGGCCTTCTTCGTAAGATTGAAACGCTTTTTCTTTCGTTTGACGCGGATCCAGCGTCCCTACTATCGCAGGCCCAGCTCGCGGAAAGGATTTCAATTTTTTTTGATCAGTCGACCTTCTACCGCCGATATATCACGCTACAAATCTCACACGCTGTTGCGCCCAACGAATCTACGGCAGAGAAAAGCCCGTAAATCTCGATGGGCCGCCGCGTCGTTTCTCTTTCACAGAATACGAATGATTTGAAAACCATTCTTCCGTCGATATTTGCTCGGGCTCGTGATGTATCGGCCGACTACTGAATTCATAGAATATCTCGTTTGGATAGATACCAACGATATCGATACAGCGAAGTATTACGGTGAAACAGAAAAAGCGGACACTGAAGACCCGTGAAACGTTAACGCCGACTGCTTGACCAATTTTACATTTTTTATCTGTGGCGTCGGAATACTTTCGCTTTCGCGTAAAACAGGTTACGAATTATTTGTTAGCTCGTTTCTTACGCTATCTACGCTGATTGCTTTAGTGCTAATCGTCAAAACTACCGTCGTCGTTATAGGTACGCTAAGTATTCTTCTATTGGGTTGGCAATTAAGCGATTGCGGATTTTGCCATTAGATGGTAATGAATACATCCGGTGTTAAGCCGAACAAATATCCATATAGATAAGAAAGTGTCGTAGTAAAAGTTGGCGAAGTATTATGTCTGACTAATGTCCGGATCTACTGCGATGTTGAATTTACCGATTAAATAGTAATTACGATACTGTAGAGAAACTTGAAAAATTTAATCTACATAATATATAATTAAGCATATATATATATAGGCTATAAACACTATGGAAGACAAATTTCCTTTAAGAAATTTGTCGGGGTATGGAAGATGTAATTATTCTTTCCTTGTGTAGAGGTGAACTCCATTAAGTTAAATATAGGAGTAAGTATTTTAAACACTGTCGAGAAATGGTAGCCTTGTCTTATCTTTTCCGAACATACCGTGAAAGGAGAAAAGTGTATTGCGTACAAGCAGATGAAAATAAAAGATAAAAATTATATAGTTTGAAACGAAGCATGCATGTGGTAGTCGTATTTACTCGTTTTCCTGTCATTTCATTTGTTCGTGTTTTCTCGTGTTAACTAAATAGAAACTGAATAGAAGTATTTAATTTAATATTAAAAGCTAAATCAACGATCCACGGTGCTCGTATTTATATCTACGTTATCTGAGCGCAGTTTCGAACGTGTGGGTAGATGATTCGTTTTTAAGGAGAATAACCGGTTCTGTATGGATTCTTACGAGCAATATCGTCCAGTCGACACGACTCTCGTATCCTCGTATATCCTGAGGGAACGTTCGGGATGTATCTCGCTTATCAGTACAAATACAGTTCCAATAAACATCTGGCCATCCTTTATGCATTATAATACGGGCATAACCGTGCCATTTCAAATTTTTAATCTAGTCGTAAAAGAAGGTCGGCGATTAACGCGTCTTGTTGGGACAATTTATCCTGAGGCTTGAAAATAATCGCAGCTTACGCATATCCTGTAAAATAGAGGCTTAACAACGCGTTCATACGCATATCATGTATATTAATCAATGCTTGTCCAAGTGGCGTGAGCTGAAATAGATATTTCGTTAAAAAGATGAACGCATCAAGGGCTGGTTTCTGAAACAGCACGTCTACGATACCGTAAAAATTATTCGAGAATTAATTATTATCGTTGTTCAGCAAGATTATAAATTACAATTTTAACCTGCGAAATACTGTCCTTTGTTAGCTGGTATGCTACGCTACTCGCTGAACGTTTGCAAAATTCTATACGCACGCAGGTGCAATATTTCCGTAGTAGAATAAATTTCAATTGACTTTAATTTTAATTTAACAAACATCTACGTTTATGTTCGTCAAATTTAGTTTCCCCTCGAGAGAGAGCAGATAGATTCCACGTATTCGCTGACATTTCAATGAAAACATTCCAAAACGAGGACAAACGAATTCTTTTAGTCCTGGTTTCCAGGAAAGCGGCGCTTTTATTGGTTGATTCATCAACAAAGGGGATAAGAAATCTGGCTGAATAATGGCGCGTGTAGGAGAATTGGGAAAAAGCCGGCGCTTCTTTGAGTACCTACGTGCCGACGTCATCGTTTTAACCAAATATTTACCGTTCACTGATGACGCGACCACGACCGATGCACCCAGCGTTGTTAACTTGCTGCAGACAAACCATACATTTTACGTTTCCACGAGTTACTTCTTAGTTAGTTTCGCGAACGCTGTGTGTCTCATGGGTTTTGCCTCCGGCGTCTTCCCTTTCCTTTTCTCCGATGTTTTCCTCTTATTTTATTCCTACGGGAGCATCTATTCTTCGTTGCGTACTTTCACTCGATAAATAATTTCTAACCCATTTGTATAACGTATTTCTGTCCCGTTAAATACGCAGTATATACGCTGCTGTGTATAACAACTAACGAAAACATTGGAGCACAGTATTCGTTAAGTAATCGTTAGTACCCTATGAAAATTCCGATATATTCCTTTGAAATGCAGATGTTAATTGTTCTCGCGATAAAAGCGACAAAATTATGCGTGACGAACTAACAGGGCGGATGCGGCGGCATTTGAAGAGGTGAAAATGATTTTTTCCGCATTACTATTCGAGATACCTCGCTTATTAAAATTTGTATCACCCTCTCGTCACCGGGTTGCTGATTCAAAGAAGTTCTGCAGACCGATTTCACGGCACCCTACACCAGAACGAAAAGGAAAGTACGACGATGCTTCGAAGAGAAAAAAGTATTCCGTCGAAGGGAACGCCGTATGCTACGAACGCGAACGACCACCAACGAGACTCTCCCTCTTCGTGTTTTCGTTTACCAGCGTTTTCTTTGGGCCACGTTAACGCCCTCGTCGAGTTTCCTTCTTTTTTTCTCCGGCTTCGCTCTCTTTCTTCTCTCTCTTGTTGCTCCTCCGTCTCTTTCTTTCTTTAATCTTGCCTTTTCCGACTTGAGAGCATATGATTTCGGTATGCGATCCGGTTGCACGTTTATACCAAAGCTACACCGATGAAGAATTTCCGTCGGCGTTCCAACGAGCTCTGCTCTAATCGTTCGGCCTGATTTTCCGTTCACGCGGCGCACGTGCCGTGTCTGAACACATGCGAGTATTATTCCCTTGCTAGCCGAGTGACGCGATGCAGTCGAGATTACCTCGGTGAGCAGAGAGAGAGTAATTAAGTGGCATAATTACCGGATGGTTATCTGTACTTCCGTTTCGACGAGTCGACGCGACGGCGTGAAATTTCACCGTCGCGTTACGCGTCGCTGCCGTAATGCTTTACAGCTTTTGATGCGATTCGTCGGCCTGCTTGAAAAGCTTAAGTACAGCCTCTGGCCTTTGGAAAACAAACAGTTCTCGGAAAGGCAGTTTCGACCAGATCCGTGGAACAATAATTGCACGGTCAACAGTCGTGACCATGAACGTGATGAAGCATCGTCGGTAGTCGCTTGCCTATCGTCAACGTTGAATGGATGCTGCTCCATGATCGTCAAACTTGAAATATCAAAAGATACAAAATAGCCAGATATAGGAAACAATCTCTTTAGCGCAGAAGGATGTAATTTGTAGAGTATGGTGAGAAAAAATCACGAGTGCTTCAAGTACTAATTTTTCCAATTACGATCACGAGAACGAATCTGGTCTAATATTAAACACTTACATTGAATAACAAAATCTCCATCCACTTGACGTTGACAAATTTGAAGGTTTTGTAATTTCTGATGTAATTTTATCCCGAGAATTTTCCGACTTAAATATCTTAATCTTTTAAATTCCTTTCGGAGATACGTCAATAATAATTTTACTGACGTGCAAGCGTAAATAATTTCGCGACATGGTGCGTTCTTCATTTAGATGCAAATCAAATACAAGAACGGAATTAGGTATACGATGAAAGAAGGAATGTTTAAGAAACTAGCTACTTACAAAGTAACAGGTAGCTACGACCATCGTTTGGGACCAGAAACGATTTCAGTCTGAATAACAGTAACGACCCCATTGGGACGATGCTTTCTAAATTGATCTCTTTGTTCCAGATTGCCGTCTCCGTACAATAAGCAGTCGGCAGTGGGTGGTGCAGGTGGCGGACCCGGCGCTGGAACGACGAGTATACCCTTACCTGCCACCGTAGCCGCCACCAGGAGATGTCCTCCAGACAAGGTTAGGCCCGCTCCGACGCCGACGCATCAATCACAACTTGGTAAGTTCCCCTGTTTCAAGCGGAAACTTTGCAAAGTATCGATTGGCTATACTTGCAACAGCCTCGAAGCGTTTAATTTTCCAACGATGTCCGTGGATCAAGATTGTTGAGCTTTACGATTACTTTAATTAATTACAAGGATAAGTAACATTTGGCTAGTAGAGAGTTTTTTAGTTAATTAACTTGAATTGGTTAGTTTAACGTCGATATATACCTTGCTCGATAAACTTGGATTTGTACCGCGTTAGATGGTAATATGTTGACGTAACTAATATATTAAATTACGAAGTTTCGGGTGCACTTAAGACAACTTAAGCGATATTTATGGCCACCTTGGGATTTATCGTAGTCGCATACGTTACAGCTTCGTGATATAATAATGAAATATCATTTAAAATACGGAAGACGAACTAATATGGGAATTAAAAAAAAATTTGATACTTTGCACGAATGTAATTCATATTTCTCAGTCTTCGAATCGCCGTGCTTCCCGTGTGAGATAAATATTTAACAACTAAGATAGAGAAATAAAACAGAGGATTAAACTAAGGAAAAATTTGACATCTATCGATGTATTGAGAAGAATTAGATGCATAAAATGAAATATAGTATTCGTAATAAAGCTACAATATATCAGAAATTGTTCCTGAGGATAGAGTAGTGTCCTTTCAATGCGAAGGATTAGCAGAAAACAACTGTTTGGTCTGTATCCTCTTCGCTTTATTTGAAATATTTTCTAACGCCAATAAGAAGGAAAATTTTATAGTATTCTAATAAAAGTAAAGGCATTACCCTACATAAAAGAATGTAAGATAATGCGAACGTTATCAAGAGTATTCAAAGTAACAAGCAGGGGAAAATAAAAGAAAAAGTGAAAAGTCAAGATTAGATTATGCAAAAGAAACGACATTGTTTTTTCCAAGTCCCCCTCTACTCATGGCGTAAATTGCTTTTTATGGAAAGTCATTAGCGACCGAATATCCTGAACAGTTATCGCAAAGTAACATCCTGCCATGATCTTTTAGTGCCTGCAGTTTATCTGTTTCTGGCATTCCCTTTCATTTTCTCGACGCGACTGTCAGTTTTCCCCTCGCGATACTCCACGTTTCTCCTTTGTTGCTTCACTCGCGATTGATGTGTCTAGCTTTCCACGTATTTGTTCGCGTCGAATTTTTCACCAACGCGTTTTCGGTATATTTGTTTACGAGAAAGATATTTTATTTTAACGTTATAAAAGAAAATTCTTTATATCTTCAGTGAAGATACAAAAGATGTTTTTTTTAATATAGAAAGTATAATCATTTTCATCATATTAGTTCCATCACAATCATCTATCCAATTAAAGTTGAATAATATAAGTTCCCTCAAACTTTCTCAAAAAGCAAAGTAAAGTCGTATTATTTTTACATATAGTCTATCTAATCGTGAAGTAGTTTACTCAAATTCCTGTATCTTCTCATTCTTCAAAACACTTTTTACAACTTTCTCCGAAATGCATACATTACTGATAAGCGAGCGAATTTATTACTCGATCCAATGTATTACAAATTGGTAGTTCTATCGTTCGATTTCTTAATTAAAATTAAAATTTCACGGAGTTCCATAATTTCTACCTATACCGTTTATTAAACGCGCTTCAATTGAACGAATTTCTTAAGATCTCGAGGTAACACGTGGAATTTATTCTTAAAGACACAAAGGTTCGTCGAGGGTGGCAAGCGGCATAGTAGATTCGGTACCGTGTTAAGGACACCCCATTAGCCATTAGTCCTGTGAATGGCTTTTAGCAACCCTTTGCGCATTTCTGGCTGCCACGAGAGATCTGGACCACCATGGAAACTGGCTTCCATGGGGTACGCGACCCTGTGTCCCTTTTAAATATATGAGCTCTCTTGTACGAACATCGACTTCTCTCTCTCTCTCTTTCCCTTTCACCCCCATACACTCATACATATTTCCCTCTGTTGTACATACATATACGATATTGCCCCCTCTATCGTGGTTACATGCACGCATATCAGTCGTTCTATTTCGTGCAAGTGTAGCTAACCGTGTTGAACAAAAGTGCGCCGTATCTGCACCAGTTTCTAACTGTGTTAGTATTTGTTGTAGCGTGTGTATGCGTGTATATACCTCGGTCACCCTATTTCGTACGCTCGTGGCTCGAATAGCGTGTTCTCATCGTACTAACACGTATACATACACATCGCGAAACTCCGTTAGGTCCAGTCGACAAGTACGGCTGATAGCGAGTACGCGTGTGTACGCGCTTGCACGCGTACGTATTATGGCGGGTAACTTGTATGGACGATGATATTACCTACATCTATGGTGGCCGAGAGGAGGTAGGTAGCCCGCTACGAGATGGGGTGGCACCCCATAGTTTATACTTTACTCTCAACTCCCACGTTTCCAGGGCGGCCACGGCCAGATGTGCACGCCGATTTACAGTGGTCCTCAACCTACGGAAATAGTCACCCTGTTTAGCGCGAAAAATGACACTACTACCGCAGGTCTTCTATATGCGAAATATTACTCGGCGAAACGAGAGTCTCGATTCGTTAGATAGAAATCTTCGTGGTCTTAAGATTAGAAAGGACCGAATTTGAATAGATTCTAATTCTTTTAAATCCAACAATGATAGCAAAATATTTTTAACGATTAAATAAATTATACAAAGGAAGGGAAAGAAAGACGTTTTAATGATAGACGAGTAATAATTTCGCTTGATACGATACATAGAAGAATATGTTATTCGTACGAGCGTAAATATATTCATCATAATGGCCAAACGAGAAATACATTTCTTCCAAGAGGTAGAATTAATTTGCTTCTCGAGCGAAGCACAAGTTTATGAAAATGACTACAGTCGACTACAATGGTCCTGACACCTGAATTAAACCCGTCAATTATTAACTCGTTGTGAGTTTAGTTTGCATAACATCTTATCGCGTTACACAATGCTCTGTAGTCGACAAATGCGTTTATGAATAAAACATATTCCGCTTAATGTACAATGCAAATTGATACAAAGAAATTTACCTCTTCGACAGAAATCGAGTCACGTCCGTCGCACAATGAAAAACAAATTTCGAATACAAAACGTTTTCTAAACGTGAATTCCCTTCTTCGTGGATATATAAGTTTGCTTACCCCAGTTGTTTACACGGTTGAGGATCGCTGGTAAGTTTGAAGGGGATGCAGTTCTCTCATATATATCGTGGCTGTATCAAAGCTAGCGTGTTGCGAGCGGCTGGATACAGAATGTCTTTCGGTTCGAAATAGACTTCCACGTCCTATAACGTGTTCATAATATATGTACGAGCACGCATAAGCGTGCGTACGTGCGTAGACAAGACGTGCCGTCGTTCGTGGTTTACGATATTATTTTAGGAGCCCTTCGTCGCTTTTATTCTTTCCTTTCCATCGTTCATCCAGCAAGCGGTAGAGTAGACGGTCTAGGCGACAGGCCCTACACGTCTAGGTCATGGTTTTGATTTATGCCGTTTTAGATGGGTTCTAGAGCGTTCTCCCTTGATAAGACAATTTCTGGAATGTAGAAGATGTATCGCTTAGGAACAGGAAGACTAAATTTCCTAGAAAGATTTTAGATTTAGGGTTTGTGTTTTCTTTCGACGATGTATCGTGCTGTTTTCACCGTTATCGTTGTTTGCCTTAGATTACGGTTAGGTTCCTTAATTACGGTACATCTAACTTTAATTTGTCTCGTTTCGTTTCATTTCTACCAATCACGAAACAGGAATTGTTAATTCTATCTTCCTCGTTGATGGAAATGTTAATTGTGGTGTTTCTATCTGATTGTGAATATACCGAGAAATTACGCGGTCAAGAATATTTTACGCGACGCATGAATTAAACCTAAATAAGTATGTGTAGAGTAGATGGATAATAAAAACTTATGGTCCTTGAAACTCTGTTAGTTCATTCAACGGGCGGAACAGTAAAAATCGGTTGCCAAGAGAAGTTCTCCAACGAAGAAAATGGTAGATACGCTTTGTCAAGTGCTATTCAGCTGGCAACCGGAGAGAGTTAATAAAAACATTTCGATAACATTCAACAACACACTTCCATTGGTTTGAAGTTGCTCGAATTGACGGTCAGATTGCATATTCTTGTATTGCTCTCACTACTATTCCATGTATACAAAAACGGAATACGTTTCTGCTGAAAAGAGTATTCAAATAACAAGATAGACACTGGAATATTTAAAAAGTAGTACTTATATATCAACAGAAATGTTTTACGTTTATTTTTTATCCAATACGTAATTATCGTAATCTTTAATAGACCTTTCTTGAAAAAAAAAAAAAAATATCGATTGAGCGAATATGGAAGAATTTGTAGGCGAATGAATACTTTTATTTGATATTTAAATGTGATTGCAAATCGATTCAGTGGCGCGAACAGTCCGCTTGAATTAGAACCGAATTATCCTGCACGGCCCCTTCGGGAAATCTTTCCCCAGAAATCATCGTTTTCATAAAGCGGACGTTCGGCGGCGCAGTCGCGTGCAGTGACAGCTTAACTCCCGCCACCCCGAAAGCTCGATAAATTTTATGGCTGTTCTGTATCCGACTACTGGAACCCCACCAACATCTTTTGTAACTCTCGTCTATCTCTTCGAGCCGAGGGTACAAAGTTGCAGCTGCTGCTCCCTTTTCGTACGAAAAAAGTACTCTCGATTTTTGTTCTTTTGGCTAAAATAATTTAGTATCCCCGAGGAATAAGCAGCATAAAAGTTATTAAAACACCGTGCCGTAACTTTTTCGTTAATCGTTCATTGCTTTGCTGGTGTTACAGAGTTCTATTATAAAAATATGAAGATTATTGAAATCGATAGCTTTTAATTAAATAGCAAATTTTCGTCATCATCGTTAAAACGCATGAACATTTTTAATTCTGAGATCAGCATATTTATGTAAATAATTCTGCTACTTCAAACTTGACGTATGCTTCATGAACCTGCTGATATAATGCTTTATTGGCGGAAACCTACATCATAAATGAGCTTATGTGCGTATATTCACCCACATGTGTATACGCTTATGGGTACATAAGATTACTTGCTTGGAAGCACATGTACATATGTATCAAATTCGTGCGCAGTGTGGTATTTACTTCAATTAGCGAAGGTATTACGAAGGATTACCGGAGGTCCAGAAATGAAATGCTATCGCACAGGCAAGCTTATTGATCAAGCTTACTTTGAATCCCCTAAGAAATCTACTATAAACAGAATCTGGACTGAAGTAAGAAGAGCAAATGTTTTCTCGTCGAAACGAAGTAAATTAAATCAGCTTAAAGTCATCTAATTTATCTTATTCCCACATAAAATATGTACATCGAACGAAAAAAAGAGTCAAGGGCATTGCACGTTTTTCCGGCATGATGTGATCTCATCTTGCGACAGCTAATTCCTCAGGAATCCGATAAGGATTCTCAGGCGGAAAAGAAAAAAGAAGCGAAAGCATCTGCATTTGTCAACAGCTGGAACACTCGAATAATTGTAGTACTATCATTAAACAGCGTTGCTCAACGCGAACCGGAAATGCCTATCCGCTAAAAAAGGACTAGATCAAATATGTTTCGAGGTTCTCATCGTTTTATCCTTCGATTTAATTTTTTATACGAACTTCTTGATAAAGAGAATCAAGAGAAGAAGCACGATGAATACAATGGGTAATATGCATAATATTGTAGTGGCACGTTCGAATGAATAAAACTAGATGAAAATAAACATGTGAAAATCAAACAGACGTAACAAGAGGATGCATGCTCGTAGATATTTGTTTCAATTACACTGGAATTACATAGAGTAAATCGTTTTTGCTGGCAAACGAATCCCTCGTTGAATACGAGCTTAGCATAAGCCTTGTAATCCTGCAGGAATCTCCCAAAGAGACATCTTGGACCGCGATAGAGAACGAAGTGAAAAAAGAAAAACGGTCTCGTGTTCGTCAGTGTCGATAGTTCGTCGGCTGTCTCTTTCGTATCGTCTTTTGCTAGACAGAGAGGAACATAGAGACGAAGGGATATAGAGAGGTTTCAAAACGAAGAAGGATACGATGAGGGACGGTAAACGAAGGAAGAGAAAGGAAACGGGAGAGTGGCACCGAGAAAGACAACGAGAGAAAATTGAAGTCGCGAAGCACACGTAAGACCTGCACCCGGTCTTTAACCCCGAAGCACCCGAGAAATCAGTGGCTCTCACAACATTTAAAGGGATCTCGATCCACTTGCCGTGAAATTTGCCAACATGGTTTGACACGGGATGGTTTATGGAACGAAATTCTGTTTCATTTCTACTGATGTTGAAAGATATTTGATACAAGTATTAACTGAAAACATTCCCCTTTTGAATTGCTATTTAACAGTACAATTTTACTGGATAATTATTTCGCCCTCGTTTCTACCGACCAAACGATTTTTTCATTCTAGTAAATCACTCTAACGACGTATACTGCAGTCGGAAGATTGAGGTTCGCATAGAGGTCTGTTTGCTCTTTCCTTCTTTCCCAGCTTCATTTTTTATTGCCTTTCCGCTCTTGGCGCTACACGCTAAATTGCGTACCCCGTTAGAGGCAATACGCGAGTGCACTTGGAAAGAGGGAAATATTTGTCATATGGCTCGCTTTGTGCTAGTAAACGTCGTTTACGTAGAGAACCACTGACTAGATGCTCTAAGACCCTTAAATCTTTCTTTCTCTGTTTCATCTCCCTTGCTCGCGTTCGACCGAGTTAAAAATACTATACCTACTCGTGTAGTGCTCCGGCTCAGCGCACAGGTTTTTGAAAATTGCCCCTCGATAACGCCGCTCTGGCCGAGGGGATGAAACGATGCCAGGTTCGTGGCCAGGTTCTTTTTTTCAACAGAATCCTTTGTGATTGTTAAATGTGGTGATGAACCGAGAAGATTTAATTATCCTTCTAACTCGCTACGTCAAATATTCTTTTGTTACGACTTGCAAGAGAGTCTCGTAACTCGTGAAAGGGTTGGTCGTGATAAAAATCTGCAGTTGTCCTTGACGTTCGTGTCACGCTAGTTGCACCCACGCACATGAAAGCGTCTTTCACTTGTTATATGTAACTTTATAGTCTGTTTATAATTAACATTATAATCTACTCTGCTTTAAATTTAATGTCTCCGCGATTCGTTTTTTCTTAATGGAAAACTATTTAGTAGCAGCTGATCTTCGTTGAAATTGATGAGATATTTCTAGACGATCCCGTACCGAGTAGTACAGATCTTTAAATTACATTTGCAAAGTCTTGCTCTGTATTATCACTACGTGCGTACGTACCGTACGGTGTCCCGGAAAGCACAAAACAACTTACTCGTTAGAAATAAAAAGGGCAAGAATCATTCGCTTCCTAAGCGAAGAGAGAAAGGAGAAAGATCGAAGACCTGAAGAAACTGTGCTAATTATAAGTACAAGCTTTTTCACAGTTTAGCGCTCGTTATTTATTCGTTTTGAGTCATTCTGTAAGACCAGGAACAGTTTGTATCCCTCTATCTGCATCTGTTGGTAACGGAAAACCGGAAAACATAATCAAAGTAAAAAGCTAAAAATACATTACTTAAATACATACTTAATGTCAGAAATTGCTGAAACGTCTCTGCTAAATATACAATTTTTATCTCACGTGCAGTGTCTGTAAAAAAAATTGACACGCATCCTTATTTTCCAATGAATCGCCTTTTTTTATCACGTTCTGTACATTTCGTGTTCGTAGTATCAAATTTTTGTAGCCAACGATGGTGCGAATATTTTGTGTAGCCATACGAGGTAGTCCACCTAACTTTATCACCTGGAATATCTCGCTTGTCTTTGATAATATTAAAAAATGTTTCAGATACAAGTTGAATGGTTTCAGGGAGAGCATAATTTCTTTTCTCGTAAGTGAACGCGTAGAAGACTTATGAAGATCGCCGACGTTTTTTTTTTTAATGAAATCACATATTTTTTATTACGTTAGTAGATGCAGCTCGACGTTCTCTATAAAAACTTGTAGCTTGAACACTTTTTAATATTTTTAATATTACGCTGCATTAAGTACATTACATTATATTACATATTATATTACATTTTTAATATTACAGGCGAGATATTCCCGGCGATAAAGTTAGGTGGACCGGTCTGTGTATATATATACATATGTGAACTTATACCTATAAAACTTGCTAGACTACCTAGAGTGTCATGGGAGATACTATCCTAACTATCATGCTAACTATCCAGGTACTTACTACCTTCGTTGCCAGGGTTTATACGGTTCTTCCTATAACCGTGACGCTTATTTAATCACGCGCTCTACGCGCATATAGATGCATTACTTCCTTCAAGTTATCCTTTCACTTGGTCATTTTTGCACGTATGCAGCCTTACAGTAGATTATCGCGATTTTTCAGAGAATATTACGAGGTTAATCGTTGCTTCTTGCGCGCTAAGGGTACACTTTTATCGCTAACAATAAGTCCACCTAGACAACTGTAATCGTTTACTGGCCTCTGCATGAATCTTTTTGCACCATGCAGCAATTCGTCCCGTGATTTCTTATCAATATGGAGAAGCACCGTTAATGTCGTCTATGCAAACAAAAGCATAGCGGTGCACTCGATATCGACTGTGCATTTCTATTATTTCTATTGTTGCTTTCATTAGATTATGCATGCAACATACGCTCCTCGTCAACATATTTATAGTAATCTAGGTTACCATTGAATTCGTTTACTCCTAAGGGAATGTATAATTTATTTTAGTCTCTCGTCGGATAAGCTCGTAATTGCATATATCTCATTTTTATCAGAGCTCGTTAAATAGCGTACAGAACATAAAGGTAGCCGCGTTTGATTTCTTTGATAAAAGACGAAGAAGCTAGGAGAAATAGAACAGAGCAGGAGACGGAAGATAGGAAACAGAAAGAGTATACGCGTAGACACCCTTAACTACACCCTTAATTATTTTACGTAAAAGTAACGATACTTGATAGTCTTTTGATCACTTTCCTTGCGATATCGAGTCATGCTCGTGATACTTAACGAATACACATTGTATTTATAACAAAGTTTGGTTTCAACGCTAATTTCATTCTTCGAACTACTGTTCGCTCACGCTATTGAATAGAAAATATGTGTAGTTGTTCGATAGTTTGAATAACAAAGTAATCAATGTTTTCCGTATCGAATAGAAGTTATATATAATTATTAAATATTTAAACAAAACAATCAGTGTTTCCTTTGTGACAGTATTTTTAATTACACCCTCATTGTACAGTAATTACTGTTACAGAATTACAGCTACATAGTTAAATGTTAGTTTGTTATTAAATTACTGGTTAGATAGTTCCCATTGATTCTCGAGGAAATTTAGTTTACGCACTGACCACACATCGTTAAGCATTCGATAATGAAATACATCACTATCATAATTAACCGCATTGTTAACCTCGCAGCACTTGGCGCCTTCAATTTACTTCTACCTCGTTATCTATACGCAGTTGCTCGTAAATCGCGTAATTCCATGTTCGTATTATCGCAAACGTTGAACGTATAGAACGTGGATTCAAGCACGTATGCAGTGAATAGACAGTAGAAGCACAATACGAGATGAAACCAACCATAATGTATTATACCAGGATCTCTATTAGAGAGAAGATAGACGGACGAGGCGGATGAAAAATGAAGTGGTATGTGTTGTAGGTTGAATAGCGCTAGCACCGCTGTTCCAGGCAAGTCTTTATTTCCCCGACCGTACCCCGAGAATGTGCTATGCTAAAAATTTGTTAGCTACCTTTTTCTACCTTCTGTTGGAACAACGTACAGCTTTTGTCGATATATTTTATGTCCAGTCACTTAATGTTAAACAAATCCTGCTACGTTCTGTCGGTCATTTTCCACGCAATTATATTTTTCTAAGATTAAAAAATATCTTTACTATTTGAACAAAATATAGGAAACGTTTTATCGGTATGCGTGATTTCTTATCTCAATCTGACGCTAAATATCTTCTTCAAACATTACAAATTGCTTTTATTTATTAAAATAAGAAGAAGATTGAAAGAAATATAATAGTTCGAAGATTATTATTATCGAAATTATTATCAATGATACGGCAAATATTGAATTAAGCGCAGTTCGTTTAATAAAATCTCTACGCGTTTACCGTTGCGAACCGGTACTCGTGTGTGTAAATATTCCGACTATTCTACCTACACCTTGATACATAACTTTGTTAGGAGGATATGTATAAATGACGTAATATAAAAATGATAATTAAGAAAATAATAATTTAGTACATATATGGCAAGAATATTTTTTATTTTGACTATTTTTTATTTCACTATTTTTATCTGAATAAGCGCGAAAATTCTGGGTGGCAACGCGTGTACGGATCTTGCTGACGCGGGTTTCGCCCCCTTTGCTAACAGCCCCTGCAATAATCGGCACGTTGGCCTCCTGCGGGTCGTTTGTTATGCAAACAGACTCTTTCATTTTTTATCGAAGCGAAATCTTGACAAGGTATGTTTGATGAACCCGTATCATCGAATATCAATTGAAAAAATAAAATCGCTTCGCTGAATCGATATGCGATTTTTAAAGTTTCGTTGGATCGTTAAATTCGATCGCTTCTTACGAATTCGTAATCTGGTCGTGCCAAAAAGAAATATCGTTCGAAAGATTCGAGTCTACTTGTTAATTGTTACGTATAATAAAAAGTAAAAACGAACATATTTCAAATAGAATGATATTTATGTAAGTAAAATTAACCAATCACTTCTGATTCTTGAGAAATTACTCAAAATAATCATATAAGTAATATTTGGCCAACACTCAGGAGGATTGGTGCTCGCTGCCGCGTCAAAGGAGCAAAAAGCAAGGATACGAAAGTGTATGAAACGAGTTCGCGCCTCGGCACGTCTACTCTCTTTGTTTCGACGAAAAGCTCGGAAGATCTCAATGTCTTCTATGGTGTAGATTCGCCGCGACTTTTACCCTCGACAATTTCAAGCCCCCTGCTTTCGCGGCCCTTAACCTTTCCCATCCATCCCATCCCCGTACTAACACGTATCGCACGAAGTTGGTGCTCAGGTGTGTGGCCGAAGCTGGAGTGTTACCAAGAGGGAATACGAGCGACTTTCTAAAGACACAAACTGTATTGACAGCGCACCCGCTTTTCTCCTGGAAATACGTGCTCTCATTCGTAAAAAAATCCTATACATTATACGAGGAAAGCTGCGTGCGCGTTATAACGAGTGCCACCTTGATCGACAATACGCGCGTGCGCCAGTTTCACTTCGCGAATCCTATAATTGTGCAGTGCAGCATTTGGTTATTATATTAAATCTGACGTAAAGAAAGACTCGCAGTGGTTGATAATAAAAAAAAAAAAGATAAAGAGGAATTAATCCGAAGTAGTATTTTTATATTAAAATTATACAAAATCTTCTCAAATAATACAACTTATTTCGTTCAACTTTTATGAGACTAACGAGGCAACACATACGTTTTAAGACAAATTTTAAGAAAATTGCTGCACAACTAAATGTTCCTGGCGCCATTGAAACCTACCAAGTACATAACTCTAAATTTGAAGATTACGATTAATTTATATTTTTAAATAACAAATTTAATAAAGCTCAAGTATACTATAGTCTGTGTTATTATATTGCTGCGTGCATTGTTAAACAAACCTGACTCGAATGGTTTAAAGAATGAATTTTTATATCGACGGTTGAACAAATCTACATGAACCAGCCATTCGCGATAGAAGAAAAGTATCGGTGAAACCTCGAAGCCCACCCTTGGCGAATAACGTTGACGTTGTATAGATTTTTCAGCGCATAGCAACACGCATCTTTCCACACGCCCGTTTCCTTTAATACGCGGCTCATATTCTGCCGTGTACCTACCGATACGTTTGTGTATAGATTTTACGCTTGCACGCGAACGACCGCGGTCTGTGTGCATTTGTGTAACACCGCCGCGATTCTCGCCGGTTCACCCCTCGAACCAGTGCGCAATCCCGCGTGCATTTATTGCATCCTCGAAAAGATGCGCCACGAATCAGGACTGTCGCAGGGGGTTCGAGGGCAAATGAAATGTCGGGAATAAAAATCAGTTTGACGTCGGGGTGGCTCGCGTTGACACGCGAATTAACTAAACGCGAGTTCCTTACTTTGCGGCGTACAGGGTACCGGAACGATAGGGAAGCAAGCACAAGGCACAAACATTTTCTTTTAGCTCTTTGTTCGGATTCGAGAGACAAAAGGTGAGACGTGCACAATGTGTTACTTCTCTATACATTTGTATTCGTTGTCGGCACATCGTTAATAATTCGTCGTCAAGCATAAACGTTTGTCTTGCATTACTCTCGTGCATTTCGCACTATACAGTTTAGTTTACTATTGAAATAAATTACGAATAGAGAAAGTAAAGGTACGAGACGAAGGAATTGGATTAGATCGGACTATAAGATGATTAAATTGTGATATAAATTCGTGGATCGTAATATGGGCTCGTATCTGTTGTCGGCACGTCGTTAATAATCTCACACGAAGCGTAAACGTTTCTCTCGTATTAGACTCGTGTATTTTTCATTGTACGGTTCAGTTTATTATTGAAATGAAACACGAGCAGAAAAAGTAGAGGTATAAAACGGATGAATTGAATTGGATTATAATATAAATTGATATCTTGTTTCAATCGTGTTTGAGTTAACTGTTACGTTGAATTTGTGGCGAAGCTCGTTCGTCTAAACCATCAGTTATCGAATGGTGGCCTTTCTTCAAATACGAACGATGTTCCACGATGATGAATGCGCTGCTTGTACGGCTGTGTTTTTGTATTCACGGAATGGTTACAAAAGAATGTTGTCGCCCTCCAATAGACGGTTTTATTTTTTAATTTCACCCTTTGTAGAGTATGAATGGGACAGCTTTTCTTCTATTGCTAGCGAGTTGCGTTTTATTTGACAGCATTGAAACAGGTTTCCAGCTTTTCGCTTTAAAAAATTCCACATTTTCCATGAACAGAACAATTGGCTCGGAGTTGATGTATTCCAATCGATAGTCAAAGCAATGACATTTTGATTCGCTTTTTAGCTCAACAATTTTCCGCTGTTTTTCCTGACGAATTCTGTAACGATTGATTCGTAAAACTCGAAACTTGTCCAAGCGCACTGAATGCAAAGGACGCGTGCGAGTGTTCGATGAAACCAACACCTACGAACATCTAGGCATCTAGCAGATACGTGTGAATTTTTGTACAATACAATACGAATCTCGCAGCCGTCTGAAGTTTAACATCGAATACGTCAGTGATAAAAATCAGTTCCTTTTCAGCGAAACCGACTGGAATACCGTCATAGTTTGGGATATGCGTCCTCTTTCATCGGGTAACAAACTTGATTTTACGAGCGTGAATGAAATCGTTTCAATTTTGCGTTTACGGTCGGCGGTGTAGCCACATAGTTCTCGCGACACTGAACACGTGTTCCCTAAACTCCGACATCGGTAATGTTACTAGCGATGCCATCTCAAATCGAACTTATATTGATAATTTGTTAAACTACACGAAAGATCTCGTACAGTTTAATAATCCATTTATCAGTGGAACGAGAAAAAGTTCTATTTTCTATTGAAAATTAGTTTCGTATAATTTCGCGTAATAAAAATTTCGTACCGTGTTAAGTTATATTAAACTTCAGCCACTGATAAAACTACAAAGGCGAACATCAAAAAGCTTCAATCTCGTAGCTTTCTTTCATCCGCCAAGAAATCATTCCTGCCACAGAATATTTGCAACATTTTTTCGTGCTACTAAATTTTCATAACCACGGCGTTTGCCAATAGGAAAGCTTGGTGCACAAGCTGCGACATGAACGCGTACGTATATACGGAGCACGTACACAGGTCGTCCAGGATGGCTACGACGAAACGGATGAAAAGGTAGACACATAGAGAAAATACTGCAGGGCGAGGGCCAGAACTCTTTGAACCCTCTCTCTGTATTTTCCTGTAGCGTTCTTTCTCTCGCTTCTTCCATGTTGTCGTTTGCACGGCCTTTCGCTCTCTCTCTTTCTTGCTTTTTTCTGCCAGTGCTCCTCTGGTAGCTCTCGAGCGTCTACGGTTTTACTGGTTATACCAGGAGCCAACGACGCCGTCGTGCTGCATTTCCATTATCGAATTCCTCGCAGTCGTTCGTCGCCCACGGTCGTTTATGGTCGCGCGAGAGGGTGACATGTTCTGCGTAAGATTTATCCGCGAACGAAGTCACGAGGAAAGCTGTGCTTGTCATCGAACCGACCTCCAAGGTAGGACTTATTCCGCTGCATCTTTTATTTTGTCCAACCCTCTTTCACCGATACTTCCCATTTATTTCGATTACGCATCCCTCTTTGTCCTTTGTTTACGTCTTATCTCACCGATGAACGCGTTGACCCTGCGAATGCTTTTGTCCGCACGAGTCTTTTCTTTTATTTCCTGCGACGTGAGCTCTGTCAAAGAGAAATTTAGATTACGAGTGCTACCGATGTTCATCCTGTGTACGACTTTCTTTCATCTCGCCAGTTTTTACAACAATAACAAAATACAGCGCATTTTTTGTGAATAGTCACATACGCAACTTCGTTTATTTGTTTATTTTCTTTTTAACGTTTTTCTCTGTTGCTTCTCATCGTTCGAGTTGCGTCGCACGTGGAATATATACCTATCCGACGAACAATTGCCATTTGGTTCGCGCGTTCCCAATGCGTGGGATGTTTCGAGTGAAAAATGTGTTTGCATTCCTGACCATGTTCCACGATTTTATTTTCCTGGAAAAAAGGGTGCTGTCGCTGCACCGTTGAACGAGAAAAGATAGAAACTGGCGCCAAGGTTTATTTCTCTTGGTTGTCACGGCCGTTGTTGTGATTTTCTTCTTTCACGTTCTATTCTCGATCGCTATCTTCTGAACTACAAATATTCTGCTGTTCTTTTTCTTCTTTCTTTCTCCTTTTTTACGTCTATTCTATCTTGTACAGAGTCAGTCTACGCTTCGATTTTCCTACCACGTATTTCTCTTTATTTGCTTTTGCAAGTTTGTAGATTTTCAAATAACAAGTTCTCATGTTCTCGTGCGTATTATTTCACACATAGAACATCGACAATTTTCTGACAGCTAAAAAACTCTGTGGTTGTTCAAACAAATATTCCTTGTTACCTTTAGTCTGCCATTCCACGTGGAAATCTGTGTCCGATATTCTTGCTCTTCTTGAATTCACCACTGTCGTGTTCCGTGCTCAAATAGTCAACCAACCACTTGTAGATTCAATAGGCGAAATAAGGTGACTGTTTCGCAACGTTACGTGTACTTTCCTTTTACGAATTTTTACTCACTTTTATTCCTTACTGCTCTATGCTTATACATTTTTCTTGCGTCTAGTATTCACAAACCATATTTTCAATCAACTCATTATGAATTAAAAGTCGTTGCATTTTGCCTTCGTCTACGTAAGGTAAGCTCTTCCATGCTCCCCAACAATGTCCAATTAATTAACAATTAATTCGATTTGTCATCTCATAAGAGTAACTTTAGATTTCGCTTTTCTCGTTAAAACGCTTAAATCGAAAAGATCATAGAAACAAAAGAGAACAACCGAGATGGACGAAGTTGTAAAACTAGGTCAGTATCCTGCGACGAATGATCGAACTTTGAAAAGACGCTTGAACCTCCATTTGAGTGGCGTTCATTGGTATTTCATCCGTATCGCATTGCACTTCTCTATTCTTACCTGTGCCCACGTGTGAACGCATGTAACCGCGCGTGTCGTGTACGCGTCAAGACGTTCTGAAAAGGACACGCAGTCGACACGTGTATCTGACAGAGAAGAGAGGGGTCGATCGTTGAAAAGCAGGAGATTCCAGGAGGGTAGCTCAAAGAGAGAGGGAAAGAGAGAGGTGGGCGAGCAAAGGGAGGACAAATAAGGGAATCTAGGAAAAAAGGGAGAGATTGCAATTTGCTGAACTTCACTGTGAAACGAGACAGCTGAGTGACGGCGAAGCTCGTCGTGCTCGAGAAAAAAAATCGCCGGCTGTGTTACGTCACTCCACCGATGAAAGTACATTCTTTTTCCTTTTCCTATCTGTCTTTTTTATTCTTTTCTTTTTTATTTTTTGTTTTACGACGCGCGATACGATTTTCGACGTTGTTTTATTAATGTTGAATCGAGCGGTGCACCGATGGAATTTGAATAATTCGCTGGAAATTGTTAGGCGACCAGGCAGCGGTTGGGGAAACGATCGATAGCAGCCAATCCTGTTTATCACTCCATTTATAATTCAGCCTTTAATTAACAGCTAAAGCAGAGAATTTCACTTGTTATTTTTACCAACAATTCTTGCATCTGCCCCTATGTGCACCACAAATATTCGAAAAACGAAGCGGATAGTGTCGCGAAATATCGAATATGATGCCCGATGTCTAAATCTGCGATACAACTTTTTTTATTTTAGAACGTTTAGATCAACTTTATTAATATAGAACTTTTTCGTCGATCCTTTTATTTTATTCGATGAATTCATCTTGGTCTTTTTCTTTCTATCGGCTGCTACTCCTTCGGCAATTTCAAGAAGCTCGATTTGTTCGTAGTTCTCTTCAACCCTGCCATCCTAACTCGTTTCTTTCTGGATTCTTCGTACACCTCTCTTTCCGATCAGTGAACTTCCTTTCTTCCAAGTTGAAGCGTCGCTGCGATGAAAATAAAACTTGAAATAAAGAAGGTTTCTCAAAGGATGGGATATATATTTTCCTTTTCCTTTTTCTTTTTTCTTTCTTTCTTTTTTTTTTACGAACCCAACGATGTATCCTGGACATTCATTTCTGATTTCAATGCGATCCTTCGTTCCTCGTGCTTCCTTTCAATTCACCTCGGCAAAGACCGGATATTCCTTTTCTCCAACTTATCGATTCTCGAGTTTTTCAAGTGAGAAATAGACGATAATGATCCACGTCCCTCGTTGCTGACCGACAGAATGGGGCTGCCGATTCGTTTGCTAAATTTATTTGCAAGTCAATGTTAGAATCCCACGGGATTTCTGTGATCCTCGATACCGACATAAATGTTGAATAAATAACTTGTACTCTACAGATATTTCATAAAACTATCTCTTACTTATACAAATGGAAGTTGAAAGGATAGCAGTTATTAAAATATCGATCGTTGTCAGAAGATATCTTCTGTCACTGTACGTTGTACAAGTTCTTGATTAAAGGGAAACTCGGTTAATATTCCTACTGTCCATTAAAATATCGAACATTAATCTACCAAACGCAAATATACGAAATCTCTACATATCGATTAGAATTTCGTGTCCCGGGCAATCTCGAAATCTTAATTCCACTGCTCTCGGTATCTTGTTTAATTAAATTTCGCTTCTCAGTGGTTAAATTCATTGACGATATTCCTTCGAGAAGGAGAATATTTATTCAAGATAACGAGGTATTATATCCCGATGGTGTGAGTAAAGACCGCCGCTAAGCTTTGAGCCGGATTTTTCGATTTCCGCCCTCATCCGTGCGTTTCCTCGAACTCCTATTATTCTTGCACGTTGGTGAATTTGAGGGAGCGTAGAAGACAGGCTTGAAAATCCACAGAACGATATTTCCGATATGGTTAGTAGCCAGGATACTCTCCCCTAACCGTATAATCTGCACCTAAGCAACGATGCAAGGGATGGTACAGACCTTTTTCACCATCCTTCGCTATCGAGTGTATACGCACGCCAGCCTTCTTTATGCGCATTTTTCTGCCCGTATTTCTACGCATATTTATGCAGCATGCGATCCACCGCATATAAACGAGGTGCAAAGTCTGAATTTTATATAAAATTGCGGATACGTATACATAAAAATTTCACATCGACGTTTCGCCATACTTCTCGCGGAGGATAGCTTTTTTTTTTAATCCTGCGATACCGTCTTGAATACGTGTAAATATACAATTTCGTGATAATTTATATTTTATATTATATTCTGAATATATTTCTTTAGAAATTAGCGTTTAAAGTTTGTAAAAGCGTTACTTATCGATGCATGGTATAAAGAGAGGAAAAATTGTAATAATTGGAACTTTGTATTCTTACGTGATTCGTCTATGGTTTGTAACAAAGGATCCGGTGGCCAAGTGTATTCGTGCAACATGCAACTTGTCAATTCGCGGACAAAAGAGCGTACACTTTTCGTAGAGTAGTTCCATTTATTTACACCGCGGGTACCAACAGCTGCTAGCGACATTAACTCCATCTTGTTTCCTTCGGAGCTTTCCCCTACCTTTCATCGTCACTCTGGTGAAAGGCGATCAGTCGGTGGAAATAAAAAATTAGGGGATGTTTCTTCGTCTCGATATTGGATCTTCCTCCGTGATTTCTGACGTGGAATTCAAGGGTGAAAATCAATTTAAACCTCGGGAACGCGTTACACAACTGGTTCTTCTCTCTTCAGATCTTGTTATATCCTCAGGAACATACGTGCATCGATGTACAACGTAATTCGAATGTTTAACAGTTTACTCGCAGAAGCGTTTAAAAGACGGAAGAATCCTTCTCGAAGCAAGACAATGAAATTTAATAAGCAGCGATTAAATTCCAGATCAAGACTGCTATTGTGCGGTCACCTCTCGCTGAAAATTAAGATAAGAGAACAATGAATAAGGATGAAGTCTGAACGAAAAAAGATTGGTGCAAAGGAAGCGAAATTAAATTGGAAGATGGAGGGCAAAGGGAGCGGTAACGAGAGAGAAGAGCAGTAAGAGCTAACAAAAAGTAATGCAAGGCATGGTGTAGGGGCTTCCCAATAGAAAAATAATAGGAAATGGAAAGAAAACATAACGGTTCACGAAAATAATGTGACACGATGAAAAACGATAATGATCGCGATGCAAAGATATTATAATGGAAATTGCAGACGTGCGCGTGCGAATACGATACTTTAAATCCTGCTTTCCGCTTCGGGCAAAGTACAAACGCACGGTACACAGCCACATTTACAACTCATAATCAGAAGTTGAATGAACAAAACTTCTGTTACGCCGGAAGTAGGTATATTACAAAGCTCTCCTCGGGCTAAAATGAATTTTAATTTATCACTTCTAGCTTGTTCGTGGTTCGCGTGCTGCAAGCTAAATTGAGAAATAAAGACGCGAGAAAAATTTAATTTCGTTATTATATGCAAGGTCGGACGTGTAAAAAGAATTGCTAGATCTAGGAATAAAACTTGAAATTAGAGAAAATCACGGACTATTACGCGGTAGTTTATATTAACTGCTATACTTATTATTCATTTATGCGCCTTTAATTATACGTATTTGTATTTAATGCGGACCTTATTTTCTGTGGTAGCAGTAATTTAATGAACATTTTTTTTTTTTTTTTTTACAAAGATATTTATCGTCCATTCGCGTGTCTGGAACTGATCAGAGAATTTTACACAAAAATATGTACTAATTCCATAATATCAATTTGTATCGGAAATGTTTATCGTAATTTCTGTAACGTGCGAAAAATCAGATTTCGTGCATGCAGGAATAAAACCATACCCTCTGTCCATCAGTTTCTCACAGTGGCATGAAGCATCACGTCCACGATGAGATCCAACCCAAACCGGAAAGCAACATCATTTATATGCGCAATTTTTCATGCGCGAGATAGGTTCGAGCGACGAAGCAGAAAGGAATGTGCGGATTAATGGGATTCAATTTTTAAAGCGAATCTCCTTTTTGCACCTGTTCAATCGATCGCTAGGTTTAATGCACGGCCGATGTTATATCACCACTTACACGGTTGAATTGATTTTCGAACACTTTTCGATCGCGCGCAAACGTATACCTATAGTTGCCTATCTGACTTAATGGGAAAATTAGACGATGCGAATGTATATCGTGTCGGTCGATAAATTTAGGAGACTTTGTTAAAATTTATCAGTTTCGAGAATATACTTGAATTCTTGTCAAATCGCAAAAATACGTTAGGTGTGCAGAGAACACCGAATTAATGACTCTTGATTTAATCAATACAGTAACCAAACGAAAAAGGGATTTAGAATTCTCACGACGATACATGAATCGCTGTATATTTTAAAATCTATTATATAGGCAGTACGTATTAATCAATAGGTAAATAATTATGTACAAAATCTACAATGAAACAACTTCCTCTTTTTTTAAATTTTACATTTACAATACAATTTTACAATGGCATATCGTCATTTTAATCCACAGTGAAAGGGTTAGCAGCGGGTATCCTTCGACTGGAACTGCATGAAATAGGACGAGTTTCACCTAACGTCTACAATACTAGAATATAAAATCGTAGATTGCCAGGAACACTATAGATGATAGTATGCATGTATCACGAACGTGAAAGTAGAAAGTCTTATATCCTTTGAAAAATATGCTTAAACATCGTTCATCTCGAACGTCTATTAAATTTCAAAATTACCATGTTTAACGATGCGATAGCGCCAGTAACAGGTTTCGTAGTTCGATTTGGTCGACGAAGACAATTATGCGGCCATCTGATCGAATTCTAGAGACCTTGTTACAAAGTCTGAATTATCATGACATGTACGTTATTAACGATAAAGTATCCTCTATTAAAATATGAAATACGATACGATAAGAACGCCATACAGCTATGTGGATTTTATCACATTGGACATGATACTTTTGTAACATCACACCCTCTACGATTCCCCATCGAATTAAGCGTCTAGATCGCAAGACACGATAGACTTGCTGCAAATGGATTTCATGGTGAATAGAAAATACTCGATTCACGATGTGCTCCAGCGTTGTCAGAATGCAATTTCGTTGCGATGCCCACAAGGGAATTGAAAATATAATATGCGTCGGATATCGTCGCTGTTGATCTTGTTGCGGAGCAACCCCCTAAAAGGGCGCCGCGACCACAAGAATCATCCAGATTCATCTGCAAATATTCAATTTGTTGAAAAACAGATCGGAAACGTCGATTCTTCGTAATGTCTTTTCATATCGACACTTTCATAACACATCGTCCATATAGTAGGATATAATGCGATACCATAATATAATATAACGATATAATATCGCGATTTTCATTCAGTGTGACGCAAGAATTTTTTAAAAATTGCGATACCTGCCTATTAGCGTGGAACACTGACCTCTCTCCATAAATTGTCGAATAAAAACAATGATCGAATACAATGTATTTTGCACAGAATTTTGATAATGAGTTTATACGTGTCATATATAAGATGGAAAAAAGTTAAAAATCGATAATATAATGTAATATGATAGAATTTCGTTATGTTGGAGAAAAGAAAAAAAAAATACATAGAAAAGAGACCAAAATTCACGGTGGTCTTATGAGTCAACTATCTCCTGACAATATTCAGGTCTTAAGCTGATCCCACGGGACCGTGACAGAAGAGACTCCGCTTTGTTGAACTCATCCCCGACTCTAATTCGTATCGACGACCGCACGTGCGTGAATTCCCCGAAGGAGAAAAAACACGTGCGCGAAATCGGTGAAGCCGATAGCGAAATTGAAAGGAGAGGAAACTCCTATCGTTTGTATCGCCGAGGAAGGCGTTTACGAGGTTCGAGCCAATCCTATTATCATCCGAACTTCCTCCATTTCCTTAAAATCCCTCGATTGCCTTGTAATTTCATTAACAGGTACTCTTTAACGAAAAGATTTGAAGAATTAAAATTTAATTCAATGAGTTAATTAAAGAATTAAATTAAAAATTAGAATTTAACTCTGCTACGATTCTCCAATTGTCATATTTCCATCTCTTGCTCCAATTTTAGCAAAGAAATAGAATTTGCGATGTTTCGAGAGGTTGTTTAAAAATAAAATTGAAACAAGAAATCATACACGCGTGCAACTTGTCAGGAGATTAACGGTTTATATAATTGGAGTTCGTATAATAGAATCTCATGAACAATTATTTCTCACGTAACAAGAGTTCGTTTTCAGGCGAGTGAATTCAAGCAGCTAAAGTTCAATTGATCAAGCATCGAGTAGAATTTTGTTCAAGTAAACGGAGTTCTAAGAAGACCTTTCCCTCCAAACTACAAATATTTTTTAACAGTTAGAAAAGTATAATTGGATCGATAATGACCGAAAGAACGTAGCAGGATTACGTTGGAAACATCGTGAATCCTCTCTATCAACTTGTTCCTCTGTGGTTCAGAGATGTCAATAGATAACGAAGTGCAACGAGGAAGAAATTGACGACTGCGCTTTGAAGCAACCGTAATACGATCGACTGACACATGCGGCTAATTACAATCTAATCTTCTAATTGAGATTCGAGCTGCAGCGTTGGAACCCTCGCGCATTCGCTCACCGTTATCCATACCAATCGCATAAAAGCTCAGAAATAGCAGATGAGAGGCGTCGCGTCGCATCGGAACAGACGTCAGAAGAGGCGTTAGAACGAGAAGAAACTTCGTGTTCGATTCGACGGTTAGTCGATAATAGAGTTTTCCGTGGAAAAGGGTCGGTTAGTCATCTCGAAGATGGTCGGTGGTACGGTTCTCGTAGAAGGTGAACGAAAATTCTAAGGGCTCTAATCCCCATCTTAGACTCACACGGGGTGGCCTGACCGTAATTCGACTCCTTAACTAATCATTTTAGCTCTCCTCTGCCCAACGTTTTTCCGTCCCGCTGACTTCAAAGGCCGCCTTTGACCTCGCGTTTCTGCTTGCAAGCAGATAAACTTTTATTTCTCTGTCGCGAGGATAACAGATTGATTAAAACTTCTCTGCCGATCAAAGCGTTCGTTAGGTAGATTAGTTTGAAAAATCCTCCACGGTCGTCCATGACCAAACGTTGTTAACGATCGTGATAACCACTAAATGTACTCGTTTAATTTGATGTTCGTATAATTTTACCGGGTTATCGATCTTCGTATTTTGTTAAGTCTACGTTACCCCGAAATTTCAACTGTAGATAGATGAATTACGTTTGTGATATAGGCGCAGAAACATTCGCGATGTAATAACCTATTATTCCGTAAAAGAATCGCGTCAATAATCTTTCAAACAGTTCACGATTCCTAGACTTACGAAGGTTGATCATTTCTATTCTTTAAATGATCGTACGTATTCGTAATATTATTCCTCTTGAAGGCTTTCACCTTGTGCACTTAAGCGTGTAATCATAGAATGAATCGTAGTGCTTTATCTTAAGCGTAACTCGATATAACGGAGGTGGGAACAGAAAACAGAAACCGATATTTCCAACTATAACATACGTGGGAGTAAGTCGTCTCATATGGCAATCTAAGAACGTTTACACTCAGTTTGCCACGCAGCGATGGAAAACGCCTTTGTTAGCCGTTACTTTTTCTCTATTTGCTGTGTACGATATCACGCAATAATCGTATCATTTTCGTCATTTGTTCTTGGAAATTTTTTATCAAATATATTTGATAAATTGTTACGTTATCAAATTATACGAACGGAGCAGAATCAAATGAATAGTATCGATAATATTCCCCGAACTTTTAATCTTAGCATTTAACGTAATGACGTTTTCTCTTTACCGTATGACGATGTTATTGAAATTTTTTAATTGCCTGTCAACAACTATACGTACGTACGTATAACTTCGTAGCAAGCTTAACTCTTCACGCAAGAAATGAAAGGATTCGAATTCGTTACGTTGTATTTGTTTTAGACCTTACTGTCTAATTACGTATAATAATTTGATGAAGAGCTAAGTGCATGTTCGACGAGCGTGGAGAAATCGTTTTGCCGCTAATCTTCGCTGATCTTCCGTTCCCGGCAAATCCTCCGGTGTGCCAATGGAGTTCCGTACACATATCGCATGCACTGCACGCTTCACAGTGACTCTCAACTGGCGCTAACTCTCCTTTAATTGAACTGCGCGTTTAACTATCGTAAAAATGACGCATAACTGTCGATAGTCGATAAGAAAGGAACAATAATTTAGAAAATCTCTGTTCATCGCATCCGAGTCCTTCCCGAACGAGCTTAGATCCCGAAACGATTAATATTAGAAAAATACGAAAGATCAATTAGAAATTGACGTACCATGTTAGTCGAGTGAAAACTACGTGATAAATAAAGCAGTAATTCGTCAAACAAGCTATCGCAGTTCGATTCGATTGCAGGCCACGAACATATTCTACAAACCCAATGATTGTTCCTCTCATCGGGCGCGCATTATCGAGCTTTCTGAGAAAATAAGTAATCTGCGTCTTTCTGGTTACATCTGTTCAGTAGAAAATATCGAAAGTGGAAAGAAGAAGGAAACGAGAGGCAAGAGATAAAAAGAGAGAAGTCAGTGTCTCTCAGAGAGTCACCACTGAAGTTAATCGCTTTGGCCTGTCAATCGTACATTCACACGATTACATACGCATGCATACGCATGGGTCGCTCGAGGCACACGCTCGCGCACACAAATATGCAACACACACACACACACACACATATACAGAGACGACGATGAACACGCTCGTACACCACGTAGACTCGATGCAATGCCCTTATGAGTTCGTACACCGTTAAAGACGCACTAATGCAACCGCTGCTCGTTGCTCCCTCGTGCATCGATGCACTCTCGCCACGAAGCGTACCAGCGAAACAAAAGGAGGGAGGAGAGCGTAGAGTGGAACAGTATGGAGCTGTACCGCATTCGCATGAAATGCAAGTGCGAGTTTACGTTAGAACGAGAACACGGGAGGACGCATCGCCCATAATCGGCCGATCGCACGCAATTCGGTTAAAAGTGTAACCGCCGCCACCGTAAAAACCTCGTCGTGAGAGCCTCTGTGCACGTGACATTTGACTCGTGATTCTTGATTTACGATGGCAGTTTAGTGCGAGTTCGGTAAGCTACTTGATCGTTCTATCAAACTGTGTGATCGAGAAATCTTCTCTTTCTTCTCTTTGTCTGATTTTTACGGCGGTTTGCCCCGCGTCACGATTGTTAAAGATTCGCTGCGTTTATTTTGCACGTTTTCTAACCGAGAAACGCGAAATAGACAGCGTGTCTCTGTAAATAAGAAAATGTTTGTCTACTCGGGGAAAAACAATTTTTTAGTAGGTTTCCGCCGCGAGTATATTTAAAGTGGGATGAGAGGTAAAATTAGAACAACGTGAAGTTTGAAGCACTGTGCTTGGAGGAAATACAAGAACGAGTTCGCACGCGTTCGCTGCCATGAGAGCGCAACAAGTCTTGCCTAGCACGCACGTTGCGGAATTTCGCAGCCCTTTGCATCCCAGGTTCCTCCCATTCTATTGTCCCTGGATACCGTGCTCCTTAATTTCCACTTCTTACTCTTTGGACTGTCGTATGTTATATATCTTCAGTATTGTCTAAACTCGTAAAATAATTTACAAACGCGTAAAGTCTGAAAGACATCAGCGATAATTTCACATGGTTTCCGGTTAAATATTCTTCTACATAAAAGCACGTGGTATACAGGCTGCGCATATTTACGCCAATTCATGCCTTTGATAACGGTGAAATACGAAATATACTTTATTCCTTAAATATTATAACAAATACGTACTTTAGCTTGCACACCGTGTATACATGTTTCTTCATATTACGCATATACATTCTCTGCATTTTTGCATGTTTCTCATAAATGCACGGACAACCGCAGCCTGGTAATAAAATACTAACCTGCGATATTCAACCTCTATCCTTCAAAACGCTGGTACATGGAATACATAATACACGAGCATGATTGAAAAACACCTGGCGCTTTGGATAGAGTAGGAATAAAGAGGGAAAAAAGTACTGGCATGGGAGAGCATGATAGTGCAGGTGGTTTCTATGTCCTGGTATATCCTGGTCAATATTTGAGAATTCGGGGCGCGCGAATGTCGTTAATATCTTGCAGGATCGATCGGTCGTGCTCCGACTTCCGATGAATCATTTTCATGACAGGCAACCTCTAATGCCTGGTCACGTTTTAACTTCTCTATCTCGTCTCTTCCCCTGCCTCTTCTTTGTCAGCGATGCCTCGATTCGCTGATAATAAAAAAATCGAATTTATTACGACACCCCGTGACTGAAGCTTTTCGTAAGGCGCTAAGAGTTCCGGCTCAGATACAAATCTCCGTACTCTCACAATAGCCAATTGATTTATAGTTTATTCGGTATAATCATTTAATTGACGGTGACTGGCCAAAGTAGTCGAATACATACACAAGTTTTATGGATATATTATGAGCGTTGTATGAAATCGTTAAAAATTCTATTGGTGCTATTACGCAATTATAATTATATACATTCGTAATTATAGTTTGAAACGAAGCTGAAAACGCGTATAGAAATTGGAAGATATTTAGTGGAATCACGCATTTTGCAAAAATTCTAGGTTATTAATTATATCAGTAACCCTAGACAAATTTAGCGAGGCCATCTCTAACACAAATCGTGCAACACTAATCTTCATGTAGCTTACGATGAAAATGTAGATTAAATATGCTTGTATCGTGCACGAACAGTACGTAAGTGCTACATATAGAAAAAGTGAAAGAGACAAGGACAAGTAAGCTGTGCTAATTTTATGTAAGCGACGTAACTACGTTACCTTAAAAAGTGAAGCGCGACTAAGGCGATTATCTCTTAACAGTAAAATCCAAGCATGCAATGTACCCATCATACGAAATCTAAAATAAAATGAAACCTCTGTCTTGACGTTTCTCCACTTTATTTCATCCTGTTTGAGATCAACGTATACAATCGTAGGAATCCTAAATCCCGTTTTAATTGCGCTCTTTCCTTTTGTTTGGCTCCATGCGTGTTTAAATTCCAATGGCAACACAACGAAAGAATGCGATTCACCGATTCGCCGGCACGCATGGTATCCGATTATGAATGCTGCTACGCATGGTCGCGCTCGTTATACGATGGCTGATCGATAGAGGGTTAAACTAATAACGACGCCCCTCGCAAATAGCCTTGCAACATCGTAAGATTTCTTCATTCTCCGCCACGAACCGTTTATCTCGTATCCAGCCGATTTGTGTCGCGTACGTAGTTTGACAATTGAGCTGATCGACCGGTCAGAATTAGGCTCTGTTATTACGGCGAATCAGTGTCATCACCGGTGCCAATGAAGAACGATCGCGGTTGTCGAGATTACCGTAACGAGTACCGATCGAACGTGTGACCGGCGCGCTCGAATTAACTTAAGTAAATAGAGGAATTGATTTAAGCCACACGATCCTTAATGTGATTCATCGCGAGGAAACTACGTTGTCCGAGTTTGTTACACGCGTAACGTGGACGCGAGTTCTCAGAGCTTGAAGCAAATTAAACGTACGACCATTTTAAATTATAAATTGAGCTCGATTGAATCCGCGCGTTGGCTCTTTAGTTACGTAAACATGCTGTTCTCGGATACTTGGAAAATACATAAAATTAAACGGTTTGCGAAACTAATTTCAAACACGTGTTATCGCTGAGAATGGAATGTGAAATTATCGCGCGAAAGTAATAAATCACGAAGGCCTGGATAAGTTAGAAAGTTGATATTTTGAGTGATGCGAATACCAGAATACCATAAACCAAGATAATAAGAAAATAGATAGTAATTCAATGGAATAACGATAATAATTTCAAAAAGGAAATAAGCGGCAATTAAATTAAATAAGCTAACTTGCAGATATAACCAAGTAATAATCTAATTGATTTGTTCGGCCAATCCGTGTTAACAATTCCAAAGTTCTGAATTATGTGCAAATAATTAATTGCTTCGTGGTTATTCTCCTGTGCTGAATTTAATTATCATACATGCGATGTTGAATTATTTAGTATCGTCGTTCGTCTAAGCGAACGAGTTGCTCTGGCTTATATTAATAAGTCACTCGGTCTTTCTGCTAATTACGGGTGTGCAACAATAGAATGACACGAGTAATAAATTACGTAACTTCTGCCAGCTGGCAGTAGCGTGGATCAGGATAACGCAGCTGTTTCATGATCTAGATTAAAATTTATCAGGGATCTTCATTGCGACAATTTAGGTACACTGTAAAGTGTATCACGTAATTTTTTATTTGCAGTAATCGGTCGTCTATCCAATTCTTTTTAAAAAATAGCGTTGGATAATTCATCCATATATATATTTCCTAATTTCTCCTTTTATACCAACTAATTAATTAGTTTTTTTTTTATTGAGAATTATTCTCCGAAATAAGTACGATAAAACCTCTGTTATCTGAACGTATATTTTTTAAAGTCACGCGTAGAAGAAAAATGTGTTTTAATCCATAAATTTCTACGACGGAACGATTATAATATTATCTCTGTATCACATGGCAGAGAGAATCTTTCCGTATTGCGATACACAAGGCTGAAAAACAGCTACTATTATTTTAACTTAATCTTTCGTATATAGCGGTTTTAATGTCCTTTGTGTCCGTCGAATGATATAACTACTATGTTTTCATGCAAGATGATCTATTAATTCGACGTGTTATAACTTTGTCCCACGATAACGTAAATTACTTGGTGGAAACAATGTCTGCGATTACAGTAGTGACAGATTGAGCAACGAGCAGTAGCGGATTAATCTCCTTGCATGGTAAATGCACGCTGTCACGTGTATGTACCATAGCAGGCTTGCGGTTTATTTTGTCTACAAACAGCGTATACTTCCCAGACACAGCTACGGAGTCGAGGTCTGGTACAGTATTGCGACTGTGCTCGGTTAATGAGCCAACCGATCGTCGTTTTATTGAGACGCGGCCAATGACAGTGTGAATACTGTTAGAAAAAGACCAGACGAATTATAAGCGTTTATCATCGATCGTTTAATTAAATGTTACGAGTGCACTTAGCACGGATATTTTCTCGAATATCGAAAATTTTATCATTATTGGGATTCAGAGTAGCTGATGGTTCTTCGTCTATTGTGAACGTGATCCTTCATCTCCTTTTTTTCAGAGTATTTACTACGACTATTATATCCGCTATTTCATCGATGCTCGCTGAACTCGATTGTCGGTTAAAGATGATATCTTTTCATGTTTTAAAGCAAACAGCGATATTCCAAGGAACGATTAAACAGAACCAATGATTTTCTGTTTCAGGTGGTTTAAAACATGGAAACGGTGGCATAGGCAGTGCAAGCAGTTCGAGAAGCACAAGTCCGAGTCAGCAACAGTCACCCCAAAGCGGACTCTCCTTCATTCCTCAGCCCAGAAATCAGAATTCTACGAACAGACAACCTGCAGCCACTACCCCAAGGTAAATATCAATTTTTCCTAACGATACAGCATACATCGGCTGCTATATATATATATACACCTTCTATCCTTCATTTTCCCAATTTCTTTCCATCATATCTTTCCTTGCAGTAACACAATTGTTAAACTGTCTACCATTTGTTATCGAGCATACTGTAAACTCGATAATGTTTTCCTATCGTTGCGTCGTTCGTATTATTTGCTATTTCTCACAATCGGAATAATGGCATCGAAAAACTAATCATCGAACATTAAATCGTTTCAGCCCTCGAGCGTCTACGGTGGGCAAACCCAGCGGCGTAAGGACTGCTCAACAATCGCCATACGCCAACACGGGAGCACCCACCCAGCAAAACAAGAACTCCGTCTTAGACAAATTCAAGCTCTTCAACAACAAAGAGAAGAATCAAGATCGCGGTAAAGCTTCGTCCGGCGTGTCGAAACGTACATCCAGTTCTTCCGGCTTTTCCTCGGCGAGATCGGAACACTCCGATAGCTCGACGTCGCTGTGCGATCAGAGCAAGCTACAAGTGGAATCGCCCAAGAGTCGCGCGCTGAAATCGAAACTGCAATCGACCAAGCCGGCGAAACAGGCGAGCCCGAAGACAGTGAGGAAAGAGCAGAGCAAAGCTCAAAGTAAAATAGCGCGGACGAAGGGTGCACCTGATAAATTGGTCGGCTATAATCCGCCCTTGGAAGATGTCAAGCCGACCAGTAAAATCGGTGGCGTGGCGGCCAAACCGGCCGTGGACAAAAAGTCCTCGAATCTCCACGATCTGCTGAAGCAACAACCTAGCAGTCAACTGCAGAAACCGAATCCTTCCGTGTTGATGCCTCCTAAGCAAATCGCTCCACAAGACGCGAAGAACTTTGGCAGCTTGAAGAACGATTCGTCGAAACAGTCACCCAGACCCAAGATGGAGCTGCCAGCCAAGATACCCGACACGAAAGTTCACCTGCAAAATATGAAGGTTCCGCCGAACGGATTGAACAAAGACGTTCTAGCGCAGAAGGTATTATTGAGCAATACGAATGGAATGATCAAGCAGACTGAGCACGAAGAAATCGTCATCACCAACGAGAATAGTTCTACGATCGATCACACGTTGTCTATGAACCAAGCGAATTTGTGCGACCAAAAGTCGACGGTCGACAAGCAAAAGGAGATCGGAGAGACCGTATTGACGAATAATCAAGCGGTACCCGTGGAAAATAGCAGTCCGTTGAAGCAACAAAATACAAGCCTGCCCGTGAAAGCTCGAATTCCAAACGAGGTACACGAGACAGAAAGGATAAATGGAAAGCAAACGCCGCCCGTTTCTCCTCGCAACAGCCCGGAAGCACCGATGGATGTAAAAATGGCAAGCATTCAAGAGAATCCGGTAGCTGCTGCAACGACTCACGTTAACGTTCCTCCTCACGGGCAAGTTTCGAACGCGCTAAATTTTGGAGCGAATAAGCAGCCACCGGTTCTTAATAGTCCACTGCAAGGTTCAACCTTGGGCGCTTCCGGGAGCCCAGGTTCCAGCATTCCGAAGCCCACGGCCTTGGTGAAAGGCACTTCGAAACCACCGAAGGAAAACAACATGCCAGGCGCACCGACGCCCACAAAATTAAAGGCAGACGCTTTGCATCGTAAGCTCGATCCGAACACGGTTGCAATGGTGTCACCAATGCCAAGTATTTCCGACCTGATGTCCGAGAGCTCTCATAGTAATTCTAATAGTACTGGTCAGAGTAATTCCAGCGACAGCAGCGTTATTTATAGGCCCAGCAGCGAAAGCGGCAGCGAAATCAAAACCATACCTAATAGGAAAATTGACACAACCTTCGAACAAATGGAGAAGGTTAGTAACACTGTCGATACGCCGATACGTATTCCTCGGACGATCGATGTATTTAACTTTGGTAAAATATTACTTGACGCTTTTATAGTGGGTGATAGTAAGCGATAGGCGGCAAGTATTGTCAGCGATTTTAAGCAGACGATTCGAAGGACTCGTCTTCGCTGTGATAATGTAAAATTCGCACAAAAATTATTGCTGAATAAAACAAGCGTTATCGAGGAAAAAATAGAGATACGTCAGAAAAATGTTGTATGTTTAAAAGAAAATTTAATAAATTTCAAAGAGAATACAACAGAATTCCGCAGAAAGAATAAGAGATCTTTAAACGAAAAGTCGCGTGTCTGCCAATGTAGCCCAAAACACCTGCTGTGAAAACGTTGAGTAATTACGTATTATGTACGGCTGCTGATAAACTTTGCATAGTTAGCGTAATGCAAATCATCGTTTAGTTGCTAAATATCTAAAATGAATGTTAAATGCAGGATCAGGCGTTAATTTAGTCTATTTTATAGGTTTTGTCAGAAAGTTCAACGTGCGGTGGAGGTTCTATGGGTGACGACGAAGCAGAGATGACAGTGAAGCCTATGCAGCCTCTACTTCGCGGTTACACGCCGGGTGCAAGGGCCCTTCAGACCTTACCAAGCAGAACAACAGCGCGACAGTACACGATTCTTCATTCTTCTTCTCATCATCATGTCGGTCACGATTACGCGGACATCGACGTCGCCTCCGGTTATCTGAGCGACGGGGAGGTTCTTCGAGGTGGCATGACCGTTGGTAGTAGAACTATATCCGACTTGTGCGATGGTTACATGTCCGAGGGCGGTGCTTCGTTGTACGCACGCAGAATCAATCCGTCATACGGCCACGATCACGAGAGGTAAGTTTATAGAAACGTTCATTTTTATCTAAATATTTCGATTACGTTTATTCGACTGTCTGAATTAGTTGAAATTAAATTTTAGTTAAAAAGCAGTTAAACGATATTTACGGATTGCCGCTGAGAAACGATATATGCTTCGCTAATCTATCATTCGGTTTCGTTTAAGTCGGCTCGAGATTGTACTTATTTGTTATTAAAAATCCAACTTGACAATGTTTATTTTTTGTTTACTTTTAGTAACATAAACTTTTAAAATAATATCCTTTGATACAAGGAAGATGAAAAGATTTCAAATCGCCTGAAAAGTCTCGAAGACAAAGCACGCTACGTTATATATGTTTTCGTCCATTTATTTCCACGAGGGCATCTTGTTGCTTCTTGGTGCACGTGTTTCAATGGCACGTCGAGTGAGTCATAGTTCCCCCATGAACGTAAAATGTAAGCCGCCAGATTTGTCAGCGCACGTGGGCCCAATTGCGGATTCTAACCGATGAATATAATTTTATTAGCGGACAAAGCGTTGCCGTTTTTTTCAAGAAATTGTTTGGAAACTTTCATTGCTCCTATTCGATCGTTCTCTACTCGCAATTTATTTAAAAAAACGTAAATCAACCTCTAAATATATATTTTAGTTTTACACGAAATTTGTACAAAATTCGAACAGAATCCTTACATGTACGTCATAGCTAATTAGCGAAAAAACGATATTTTTCAACCGACTATTTATTATCTTACGATACAATTGTGGAAACGATTGCTAATTTCATTTTAAACATCAGAGAGATACTTAAGTAATATTAAGTTATTCTAGCGCGAATCACTTGGCGAAGTAGATTAACGATGTCTGAATCAGACTTAATACGGCATCCACCAAGTAGCGATGCTACTACTAACGGCCTTTAATTAGACGAAATTTGCAGGGGCTAATTTCGTACGGGCCTCCAATTACTCAGCTCTTCGCAGCTTAGCACGGTTATCTTTGGTTGCTTCGATTGAATTAAGAAAGCCTTGCCGAGATGCTGGTTAATTAACTTTTCTATGCTTCACTTTTATCCATTCTTCTAGTCTCTCATCAAGTTACCTTACCTGAAAATCCACTAGTTTTCTGTTAATTTCAGACCGTTTTAATAGTGTCCGTATCTAAATTACGTTCACGTAATTACGAACGCGTAATATGTTCGTGAGATTTGTGTTATTAACATTCGCCGAACGAAAAGTAAAAGTCAAAGTCTATTAAACTTTAAAAAAATCAAAGTATCCTTAGAACGTCCGGAACGTTTAAAATATTTGATTATCAGATAATTCCGCTCAGTATGTAATTGACGTATTTACGGTGTTACGGAATATTTTTCCTATTGTGACCAACCAACCAAAATCGGAGAATTTTGTTGCGACAGAAGTGTCGAAGGATGGAAAGAAAATTTGACTGGAAGCAGAGGAGAATTGGCAATGGAGAAAAAAGCGGAAATGGGTCAGTGGTGATCATTTCGATTAGATTCACCGCATTGAGTTTGGATTCGTCTCGGTCGAATAGAATCTCATTGAAGCGTAGGTCGTTTTATCCAGCTCGTTCGACTATTCAATCTCATTTGATTTCCTTCGAACGTGTCGTCCATGTAAAGTGTATTGGACGAACGACAATAATTTCTCGCGAATGCCCTATATTACAACTCGGTCCAGCAGATAAGAAATTCCACTGCAATTTTCGCAGGAATATAGGACACGGCCATCGTTCGTAAGGAAACTCCGGTTGTATCGATAATAGCGAGGAAACAGCGAGTTAACAATTGTGATGCGACGAGAATAATCGTAACGGAAATGTTCTAGCGCCATACTCGTAATTTTGTACGAATATCACGTATCGCGTTGACAATCTTAGCGAAAGTTGCTTCGAATATTAATATTTTTAGAATTATATTCTATAGCGATTTTTACATAATCAGAATCCATCGATTCATTCATATCGCGTCCCTGCGCACATAAGGACCTTCGTTAACATATTGCTAGCAGATCGAGGGGATTTCCCCATTTCACTTAGCGAGGCACTGAACTCTATAGACGTAACAATAGAAACTTGTAAGTCCTTCATAGACTACTAGCAACCAAAGCATAATGAAATATTCATATCTCCGTCTCATCCAATCCACAAAATCGTTTCTATATTAATTTAGGATACAGACAGTTTCCAATTTCGGTATACGCTATAACGTCCAATGAACATACAATTCTTTGGAGAACTACTGGATTGTATTCCTTCTTCCCGAACCTGTTCGATTCTTAGGTTTCCATTTTATAAGAAAAGCGGTGACACGAAACAGTTAGGTCGGATGAAAAAAAAAAAAAAAAAAGAGAGAACTCAGTGAACGTCCCACCTAGAGTGACTTCGAGTGGATTATCCCGATTATATCGAGAAACGCCTTGAATTTAAAGCGTGCATCTATAGAGCCGTGCCCCGTGGCAATTTGCCCTCTGTACCGATATTCGAAACCTCGACACGATCCAGACACTTGTATGGCTATACAGTACATGCGACCTAGGCGAAAAACGTATTATCGGCAGTCGTTCGATTCATTTTCCGATAATAGAGACAAATTGTTCGATCGATGCAATTTGTTACAATTTGTTACAATTTGTTATAAATGGATAAATGGATAAAATGCCATTTCAAACGGAACAAGTATTATTGCAGTTGTAGCAATAAAAA
Source organism: Bombus terrestris (assembly GCF_910591885.1). Lineage (NCBI taxonomy): Eukaryota > Metazoa > Arthropoda > Insecta > Hymenoptera > Apidae > Bombus > Bombus terrestris. Next base: position 5,594,573 of record NC_063271.1, on the reverse strand, counting down.
GATGCTTAGGTTTTTATCACACTTAAACTAGTCTAATAAAAACAAAAATTTATATGCCATAGATATATTTCAGTTTCAGCTTGTTTCATAGTTAAGGTTGTAGCACCACTTATCGATGATTCTAAAGCTAGGGTATTTGATTCTATTTATTTTACTACATTCTGTATGAAATTTCCTATCCTCTCGGACTGGAACGATCGTTTCTTTACTCTGTCATCATACCGTTTACTATTTCAACTTCTCGATTGGTATCGCGACACTTTAGGACGCTTCAATTTTCCACGGTAATTTACTCAGCCAACGACAGTCGCTCGTCGAACAGAAATACTGCGGAGTATTGCGGAGCGTTCTGAAGGTAACGTTCAGGCCAAACAAGCAGAAACATAGACCGAGAACAGGAGCATTCGCTCGTGCTCGTTTAGTGTAAACGGCCGTCTAGCAATTTGTTCGTAGAATTATTTACACCGAAAGAGCTTCGCTGCGAATATACGTTCGTTAAAATTAGACCGTGCACCTTCTACCAGAATGCTCGATAGTTATTTCCAGTTCGATCCTTACTTACATCAACGACGACGACGTTTGACGAAATTACAAGGCAGTATATTATAAAATGGATCATAATAATGACGTCTGACGAAGAAATTGTAAGAAATCCTATTATAAAATAAATTATACGATAAGCGAATCGTATTAGATCATTCGAATGTTTGATTCCCTATTCGGAGAACAATCGCCACTCTGCGAAAAATAGCTCGCTTAAGCTTTAATTTCGCTAAGCACAGACGAATACGAGGGATCGCTGGTCGTTAGGTTGAAAGGTACCTTTAGGACACCCACGCGAGTCTTGGTAGTAGGCCAGCGGAATAGCCGCTAGGCCGCAGGAACAGCGGTGTTTTCGTAATACGCCAAACAGCCGGAGGCGTATCATGGACCCTCTCCAGGCTTGCTAACTCGTTTGGCACAAGCAAGCCGCGTATCATCCGCTTGAAACCCAACGCGCTTTTCGGAAATTCAATATACTTGCCCCCGTCTTCTGGCTCGACCCTCTATATATCCTTCCACCATCGTCGTGAACCCCATAAAGCAGGGCGAGCGCACAACAAAGAAGGCAAGTTCTGAGAGCCATATTCCAACGATTACGAATCCTCCAACAATGCTAGAGAACATTATCTCTCGCTTATCCCTTAGCATTCGTGCTTTTAATTCTCTTTTACCGAATACTGTCGCTTCTGCAGCTTTGTATTTGCACCTTTTTTTTTTTTTTTTTTTTTTTTGATTGTGTCCGGAGAGAACTGCGTTTGACTGTATTCAGAATGGCTAATGATTAGTCTGTGAATATTCACGCAAATTCAAATTTTTCTGACCACAACTGGCCAAAAGTTGAAGCCGCATAAGCAAAAATTTATTTTATTTGCTGAATACCATAGTGAGTGCTATATTTGGGATATTGTATATATTCTTGCGCATTATGCGCAACCTGTGCATTTTCCACTTTCAAATATCCCATAATTGCGTAAAAATCCGCAGTCCACTAACGAGTTCGAAGAAAATTCGTGCCAGGAAATAAGGCAAGGGGTGAGAGCTGGCTTTCTGCACGTCATTTACGGTACTTTTAAACACAATATTTATTCTAGAGTTGACACGAAATTAGGATACCGTCGAGGTTCTATTTAATTTTATCTTAATGCAGTTTCCAAGTTTGATTACTCCTCCCATGTGTGGGTATGTGGTTCCTCGTTCTATTTAATTACGGGCTTTACACGATGAAGACAGAGTCGACGGAATTTTGACTCGCCAAGCTGGAGGTTAAACCCTCCAGGTGTTCCTAATTGCAATCATCAAACATTGAGAAGATGATGTTTACTCTTCCCTTAGTTCTTCCTCTTTTATCCCTGTTAAATCTCTTTAGTACGTCTGATCCTTCTTAACAAAAATTTATGACTTTTGTCATAGTAATCCATAAACCGTATAAAGTCCTATTAATTCAAAGCGTTAAAAAGTAACGATATAACGACGAGTTGCGCATGCGATGCGCTATAAGAATTATTACAAATAACGTAATATGAGAGAAAGAATTTATTCTACATGAAATTGTAATGTGATAAAAGAGCGAAAATTATATGAATATCGCAATATGAAAGTAAACGAATAAATTGCCACTGTGACGTAGAGAATATTTCGTGGAAATAACGAATAACCAAAAGACGAATAAAAGTAGAGCGATCGGCGAGTACAGAATTAGCCAGTACATTTCAAACAATGTTCAGCAGGTGCATGTAAATACGATTGCCGTTTGAAATGTCAAGACAATTATCGAGGAATCGCAGGTACAGAATAGAGAATACGTTCGGCTTTAGCATCGAACAATAATGGATTGAAACAAGCAGCAAAGCGAGAAATCAATTTAAACTACCGAGAAGAGACGTGGCATTCGACGTAGACGTACACAGAAAGATAAACGTCTTTGTCTTTTGCAGACGTTGCTTCGTATTGTCCCTTTCAGTTGACAAAATGGTAAGCGCACGATCAGAGGATTCGTGTCTTGCCAAAAGTTGACGTCATGCGTTGCAACTTGCAACGCCTTTTTTCTTCTACTAATTTTAAAACGTTTAGAGTCGGTGATTGTCGACAACGAATTTAAATCAACATAGAATACACTTACTTACATATAAATCATTAAAACATCGAATGACGACGATTTGTAGAAACCAATATCCACCAACATAGCGAATTTACGCGCTAAACCACGCGTTCGATGTAATTATCCTGATAGATCGCTAAATTACTTCGCACGGATATACTATAACTCTTTGACCGGTTGTAATGGTACACTTAATCCTTCTAATTGTTTCATAAATCACGAATTGCAACTTTCCGGATAATATGTGTTCATAGAATATTGATTTAAATGGTCGGCTTTCGAGGCATTTGAATTTAAAATTGAAACTGCGATTGAGACTTTTTGCCTAGATGCATAATTCATAGCAGAGATGTCTAGGTTTTGTATGGTAATGCGGATTATGAAGTATTCTCTGCTAGAATATGTCAGAATCCTAGACTGGCGTAAAAATTGCACGGTATAACGTGCAACGCGCAACGTTCGCGATCTCATCGTTATCATTCGTCTGATTAAAGACAAATAAAAAGAACCGCGAGTAGACGTGCATACGTTTGACCATTACCGTATAATTCCATCTCTTTCAACGAAATTTTCATTCGCCTTTGATCAAACAAACTTTTACTTAACCCGCCTCTGTCAATAAAAAATTCCAAACTGTGGATTTCTATCGTACGAGCAAAAGCTCATAGTGGGAGGGATCAGCGTGTAATACAAAGTCCAATTATAGCAACTGTTTGTTCTCCGACAAATGTATACGTACAAACGGAGTTCTACTATACTCGAAACATTACGCAGAAACAGTCTCATTTCTGATACCAAAATAAAAAAAAAGAAAGAAATGATAAAGAAAAACAAAAAGGAGGTAGAAATAGAAGAAGAAACCGGATCGAGTAACTGGAAGGAGACGTTGGCGCAGTAGAGAAAGTTTATCTGTAAGAAAAAAAATTGGTGGTGAGTCGGTATCTAGATTCTAGATGAAGACGAGGACGTGTCGTCGCGAGACGATACGGAGTGAGATTGGCACGACGCTTGCGTGGGCGGCGTGACGTCACGTGGATCGATCCGTCGGCGGCGGTTTCGCTGGTGCGATCTGCCGGCGACGTTGCTAAACCTGGCAGAGGGCAGCTTAAGGCGCCACCAAGGGTGGTTCTTGCGCGACAGCTGAGAAGGGCGCGGAGGGTTGCACTCGGGGGTCGGTTTGACGGGAGAGACCTATCCGTAGCGTAGCGCGTAGTGGCGAGGGGTGGGGAGCATCGTCGAGAACGAACGAAACGTACGTACGTACACGAACGACGGGAAGTCGTGGTTAGCGATAGTTCTCCGGGGACTGAGGAGCCGGCTACTCTTCACCACGTTCCCGTCCACACTTTTTGTTTCATATTTTCTTCCAATTTACACGTTCCCGGATTCGCACACGAAATCAACCACCATCGGCCGGTTTCGAACCAACGAACCGGAATATTGTGATGTTCCGCGGAAACATCGGCCGCGTGAGGAGTGTACGCGTTAAGAACGTTGCCGAGTGACGTCCTATACGGAGGAGGTGAACCACGATTTCCGAGACGCAAGTTCAGGGTAATCCTTCGTTTCGTTTACATTTTCTTATGTCTCGCTGAGTTTCAACGTTTTATCCTTTTCGCTGGCCTGATCACCGGATATCGGTGCGTCCAGGTGTCAAGGTTAGGAAGTTTTAGGGGATGAATGACCTGTCACGAGTGTTATTTTGTTGCGGACCTACCGATTACCGTCCGATTCGAGAGACAGCAGAATGGGATATTTTATTTGCAACGTTCTATGTAAAGTGGCGGATATCGCACGGTTTTGTGAGTTGAGAAAATGAAAATGACGATAGTATACAAAATTTGACGGGAGGGTGGTAGTTTAATTGTACGATATTTGCTTGAGAAAGTGAGAATGAAAAATTAAATGGTCGAATTTACGCGAATGAAAATATATTCGAGAAATCGTTCCATCTCCTATTTCGAAGAAAGTAAACGTCGATAGCCCCGTCGAGTTGTCTTTGACATCGATTGAGATGCTATACTTTTCAATAATTCCATAGAATAGATTTTTCCGTGCCGTCTATATTTTCACTGTGTCTTCGAGTAGTTCTCGCTACTTGGAGGACTGTACATTATACATTTCTATGGACATAAGAATAACAAAAGAATCGCTATGATACAATGATGATAAGAAAACAGCCATCGTGTTCGAATTATCTCGGTACGAAAATATTATTACGAAGGGTCATTAATATTAAGACAAGACGATCGTTCATTGTAACCACCGCATCTTACCGAAAAGAAAGGTAAGAAAGAACGGACGAAAATCTTGAAATGTTGATGAGAACACAGCTGTAACTTTCGCCGTCTTTTCTCTACCTTGACTTTCCTTCGATCTGTCTTTAAGGAAATAAAATCTTTTCGATGGAACTCGTGTTAGAAGTATTGAAAGAACATCGCTACACTTTTACTTTTCGTGACTTTACTTTTTAAATTCTTTGGTAATTCATGCGCTCTTCCCAATTATCTAAAATAAATTCTTTCACAATTAAAGACCATCGACGAATATTCTTGTTCGAAATGGAACAACGAGTTTCATATCACCTTCGATTATCGTTAGATCGTAATGCTCAAGGTAGCTTAAAGTTGATTAAATTAAATTTATTTGACGCGAGATATAAAGTATTGAAAACGATAAAGATCAGATTTGAAGAAAGTCGATTGGACTTGAAATAAATTCCTTTATCGTTCGATGTAACATGTACAGCTTACTGTTATTGGCATCGTATATTGATTACAAAATCTTAAACAATAAACAATTATAATACGTTTCACATGACGCGTATGGCGTTACGGATAATTACAACGGTATGAGAAAAACGCTAGTCGAGGAAAGCTTGTAAAGAAATGTCGGAAAAGCATTATTAGAAGCAGAACGCGTTAATCACATTAGTTGGTAAAGTCTTGCGACAGCAGTGCGCTCACGTAAGCACAGTAATCCTAATCCTAGGCGCGTGATTCGTGAATTATTAATCGCACGAGCCGCGAGACTTTCCAAGATTTGCATCAGCAAATTTGTTGCTCGGAGACTTGTCTAAATGCAAAGTAAACATACATATCACACCTGTGATCGGACGCTCAGCAACCGACTTATACTACTTATAAACTAATTAGTCAACGTCCCAGCCGTGCAGAATCTCCAGATCTTTTACGTCAGCTTAACAACCGCTATTGATTTCATTTCTTTATTCTCTTTGTTCAACATCTTGCCTCCTTTATCCGCATCTAATCACATTGGTATTTTAAGTATCATACCATAAGAACACGATAATACATCATCGTAGTTTGACTGAAAAATTTGCCAATGTTCTCCCGCCTCGCGTTACATATAATAGCTGGAGTTTCGAGTTAAATCACGCGACCTATACAGACTTTTAAAATGCCACGAGCACAGAGTCAAGTTTTAACGTGGTATATATAAATCAACGCGTTTACCTTCGGATTACAAGTCGCGACGTTGCCAAGAAGGAAACGTTGATTCGTTAAGTTTTTGTGCAATTTTAATTGGCGACAATCACGAAAGTCGTCTGGCACAAAGGGGACGAGGTGGACGTGCGGACAGCGTCACATCGATTTAGAACAGCTCGCAGGACAGACATTGTCGGCCAAATGGATTGACTCGCGGATCTAATCTCGCTAATAGAGCAATTTCTATACGATTCGAATCCTCCCTCGTTTGACACGATTCATACTGCCGTGGTAACTACGGTGCTTTTTCAACCGCCTGCAACATTCTGTCGGAGATTCCTTACAAAAAAGTCAACTACGCTCGTCGTTGTCTAGGTGCATGCAGCTTTTATATTCCGCGCGTTAACTCATCCGGTGTGTCTTTAAATAGAAAAGCTCTGCTATAGCTGGTACTAGTCTATTCGTTGCTTGATAATCCTCTTTCAAATGATAAGTTATCCTACAGTGGGTACGCCGGTACTTGGGTACCAAGGTACTCTACGATTATTTTTTTAAGAAAATTTTATTTATTAACATGCATAGAAAGATATCGATCAGATGAAATTTATCGCGACAAAAAAAGCACTGTTAAGTAACTTGAAAATCCCAAGAAAAAAAGTGGTTACCTCACGTCAAAGCTTATTTAAGTTTATGAGAATTACGACAACATACGTAAAGGGGCAAGCGAAGCAAAACTTGGCATAATTTTTAATTGAATATTTTTTAGAGCGGTGTGGCGTTGAGCGTAAACATTAACGAGAGTCGCACGTGCTTTTTTTTAGATACGTGGGTGGTTCGAGGCGAGAATTGTCAGGGGTGAAAGAACTGGTGACCTCGAGAAGGGTGCAGAAGAGACCCTCGGCAAACGTTGTAAGGTCGGATGGAGGTTGCATCGGGAGCAGTCCAGGAAGTGGCGGCGTCATCGCAGGCGGCTTGCTAGGCGGTTGTAGCGGTGGCAACGACGCCTTAGCGGAGTTAACCATCGAGGACCTGGCATCTATTCCCGCCGGAAATCACACCTCCGCCAATCACACAGGCCATTCCTCTCATCACAAGGTCAGCGAACTTAGCTAAATCGATATTTCGTCGGTGGTATTTATCCTTTAAATAAACGCCAAAGTATAATCGTTGCCAAACAGGATAATGGCGAATGGAAATATTGTTTACGGGTTCGTTACACGCATAGTTAATTATTCGCCAGCGCAGAATTGTTGTTTAATGGAAGCTCAATTATGTACACGATGGTTGATGCTTTCTAAAGAACAGTGAATTACAAATATTTGCTTGTAATTTCATTTTATACAATATCTTCCTTTCGTCGATTCGTGGCAATAGCGGTAATTACATTTGCATAATGCACAGCTTAAACATTATCAAATGTGTCGTTACATTGGATATTTTGATCTAAAATACTACGTATTTAATTTGTTAATTACGGTACCACCAAATACGCATTTCTCTTTGGGACCGTGTTTCTGATAATTCTACATCATAATATATTTTAGTCTGGTATTAATAATTGTCTGGTATTTATAAAATAGTTGGAGGAATATTCATCAGAATATTCCCCTGTACATACTTAGCGTTCGATGACTCCACTTTGATGACGAAGATGGCATGAAAATATCGCGATTCGTTGAACAGGTTGATCATTTTTGAGTGAAAATTGAAGGGGTGCAGTTATGATGGTAAATGAGACAGATAGGTACGAACGTGCACAACAAATGCCACGATTTTCTCCCTTTGTTCATACGCTCCATCATTTCCAATCAAAGTAATCCGCCAATAGCTTGTTCATTAAACACGCAACGATAAACACGACGTACCAATTCGGTCGACGTATCAATTAGGGTTTTATTAATCAGTTGACATCGGATTGCTCGACAAACATTGGTTGGAATTAATTAAGCTTACAATTAAATCGGAGTTACGGTGAATCAATTCCTTTGGAAAAAAAAGAATGGTAACGAGCTGGAACAATACGAATTACACAGGCTTTTACGTATACGCGCGTATCTACAGGACGAAAGAGAAAGAGAGAGGGAGAAGAAAAGAGAAGGGTTGATTCGCGAGTCATTGCGGTTTCTTAGAACAAATCTCTATAATTGACAAACAATTGCTCGCAACCGACAATATAAGAACTACTCGACGTATAATAATTATTCAAGACGCATTACGTTGTGTCGTCTAATTATTGAATAGGTGCGTGCACGGTCTCACCGAAACGTAGGTCGGCAACGCACAAGCGCGGATGCGAGTTCGTGCGCAAACAATGAAATTACAAAGCATTTCGCTTCTACATATGCGTCAGCTGTTGCGTCGTGCAGCTGCCGTATACTGGGTGGTTCATTTTAAATGTTCTACGTTCAGGCGATTGGAAATCAAGTTACGAGAAAAATTGAATTAAAATGCAACCGTCGCTTTGACAATTTGCCCGTACATTTTTCCCCATCGATCTCAAACCCGAGAATTTGTTGTTATCGCGTTTAATGGTGCAGCTGAAAACCCCGGGAATCAATTTGTTTTAACAACGAGAAACAAAAATATTGCTCCAAACTTTTTATGCTATGTTGATGCACACGAAGCACATCGTGCGTAAAATCATCTACAATCTAGTAAACGTTACTTTGCCCTTTGTCTCTATAAAAACCGTATATTTGCAATTTTAAAATTATTAAAAAAAGACGCGAAAATGCCAAAAGATAATATCGTGAAAATGGAACGCCCGACGTAACAGCTTTACACAAAAGCCAGCAATCGAACGCGCGATTATTTCTACGTTCCTCGACAAGATAATGGCGTTACTGGAAAACGACATATGGTTTTATCGCGCAACGTATTTACATGACAAACAGCAGAAATTTCTCGTTGGTTGAACGCCGGTATTTTCCATCGGATAAACTGGATTCCCATGCGTGGATTCGTCAGGGGGTCATAACGTGTGCATCAAGGCACTGAGCGAATCAAAGTGTCTTTAATCACGGGAGCAATCTTCTAGGTGATCTGTATCCTTTTAAACCGGGACTTTCCCTCGCTCGAACTATTCTCTACCGCTCTCAACTTTTTTTTTCCTATTGGCTGGTCAATCGGTTTCTCGTCCCCCGCTTCTTTCACCCGTTCCAATTTAACTTGCGCCTTGTGTATCGCGCGTTTATTTTCTCCCCTTTTATTCCCTCTTAATATACGGCGGTGCATCGCATCGCTGTAACGCTGCATGTTGCAGAGCGCTTGCATTTGACCCCCCTTTCCCTAATAGCCCCATTCACAGCGTGGCCTCCCTTTTTCTCTCTCGCATAGTGCATAGAGCAATGCCGTATGTTGTCGGAAGTTTAGATGTTTCGTACGCGCGCATCCTGCACCATCCACCCAATGAATAAGAGGCTTAGAGGACCCCTGAGATATCTCGAGGCAACTTTCCAAGCCACTCTTATCGTAGCAAATAAAGAAGAAAGGAAAACGGAGAAAGGCAACGAGTATTCGACTCTCCGGCATTGTCCTTCGATTTGTCCACGTCGTTTCTTATATCTTTCCTATCTTACCTATTTTTTTCTTTCAAATTTTTTATCCTTTCACGGACGACCACGTCTTTATTCCTCTTCGCCGATATTCCCGACGGTCGCTGTTTTCTTCAGTTTCCCGAAGGAAACGTTTCCTCGGGAGGTTCGTCAAAATATTTCCACAGATAGAAACAACATTCTTTGTGCAAACAGTTTCTTCGTGATACTCGTAAAGAAGCAGTTCTTTCCGGACTTTGTCCAGGAATTGAGGAAATGGCAAATTTTACTACAATGTTTTTAACTTAAATTTGATTAGGACGTTTGAAAAGTTGAATCAGACACCTAAAATTTTGCTAAATCTCTAATACTGGAAGTTGAAATTTTACACCATCGTTGGTTGAATTTATATCGGGATACCACAACGAAAATAAAGGCTTCGGGGATCGGTATCGATTCTCGGTTCTTTCCGGAGGGACGTTCTTTCATATTTTATCCTTTTGCTTCCGGCTGGTTGACTTTCTTTAGCTCTTTTTTCCTTTCCTTTTCTTTTTTCTTTATTTCTCTTTTCGTTCTCTCCAAAGGCGAGAAAGGATTTGTAAAATCTTTGGAGAAACGTCTCTGTCGAGACGAAAGGCGCGAACAGCGTTTGGTGCATTCGGTCGCGTAATACAAAAAGGAACGCGTTTTGCACGCGTTTTGCACGGATTGGAAAGAAGGGGAAGGATTAGTGTACGCGTCGCTGTGAGTTATGCAGACGGGTCACGGCAGGTCGTCGAATGGAATCGATATCTGCTCGCTGAAATAATAACCGTTCTCTTTCTCCCGACTATTCCTACTCCCTTTGACGGTCTCTGTCGTTCGTAGGCAACAGTTATCGCGAGCAAAATGTAGCTATAGATGCACGCGAGGGAGGACCGTTTCGCTTCGGGCCATTTTCACGTTGCCTGCATCTATCACTGATAATACGCACGTGCTGGCTGATCATCAACCACCTTTGGAGCTTCTCACTTTCATATTCATACCACTGTTCCGCTAATTAGAAGAGTTATCTTCCTTTTTTCAGATTGTATCGTGCCCTGTAATGATCATTAATAAACTGCTAGTGTTTATGTAAATTCGTATTTTTATAGATATAATAAAAGAAATGGAAGCCAGGTAGATAAATCGCGGATATTTATACAAATTCATATCTTTACGAGGAATTGTTTCATCTATTAAACGTTATAACGAGTACTACGCTTTGGGTATTTTGTATATTTTTGCATATTACATTTGCGTTTCTGCATTTTTGCATCTTCCAGTTTATAAATGCATAAAAATCCACGGTCTAATCTTTGGTACTTAACCACATTTATTTGGATGGAATTTAAAACGAATAATCTAGCGCGATTTACATAAATTTACATAAATTTGAATACGTGTTCGTATTTCTAGTTCATTTTGTAGGATTACCGTCAATTCGATACAACCTTCCTTCACGTCGATATCCCAAGGTAAAAATTGACGGATACGTTGAATCGAATTTGTCGTGTGGCAAATGATACCACGATGGTTTGTTTCTTTCGGCGAGACAAGTAGGGAAGTTCTTGCAGCCTTTTAGTCTGGGCACAAAGTGGACGTAGAGTGATGCAGCACAGTATATGCAACCGCATTTTTGCGCGTAAAATTTCTACGTTACAAGATGCATATTAAGCGCAGAGTGACGCAGCGCAGCATAAGCTCGGAGGAAGTAGCATGCTCTGCGTTATACAGCAGTTTATGTTCCAACTTCTTGTAGTTTTAGACGTCCGAAGACATCGTTCGTGTTGATCTAGAAAATCTATATTTAAAATTTAAACTTCATTCAGATATGATAGCAGCTATTTTGCTGTTTGTATAGTATCGATAAAAAAGACTATGAGAAATGGTAGAGATACGCTGTTGGGCTGAATCTGACTGTGATAAAAAACCAGCTGCATAACTTGATGACCGTGCAGAGCAAGAAATTGCTTTTCACGTGCAACCTAACGTAGCTTATATAATTTTCGTTTATTTAAAAAAAAAAAACCTATAGTATGCTACGTTATTGTATATTTAGCTCAACAAAAGCGAAGGAAAATTGCGAAAGAATAATAAAGAATAATGGTATAACGGGTAATAATATTTCCACTGAATTTTTTATTGTACAGTTGGTTGGTAAATTGAAAATTGTATAAAAGAAGTTTCCCGCATTCCGAATTTTGCGATATTTCCGTAATTTATGTTCTTTCTCGAGTTTGGTTTATCTCTTTCGCGTAATTACCCTATTAAACCGAGTAAGACGTAAAGGGTATACGTTTTGCTTTTCCACAGTTATTTCATCTTTCTATGAATACCTATTCAGCCAGTGGCTGGTTTATTCTGTTCGAAATATTTGCACGGTAATGTAAGAGCATTACGAATAAATAAAACTGCTCATTAGCCGAATTACAATCGTCGTTAATGAGCGGCAATTTTCACTGAAACGCAGAAAGTGCTCTGCCTTTACAGGCAAATAGATTGATCTCTCTTTTCAACTGATAATTCAGACCTCCCTACGTTAATAATTGTTTTATACAAATTAGTAGGTTTAACGTACCGTCGAATAAAGTGACTTATCATTGATAAAAACGAAAATTTCTCTCTACGTGCGTTCCATAGCCGCACACGCGAATGCAATAATTATATTAAAATTTTAAACTATCCAACTTAAATGTAATATTCAATCGGATTACTCTTTCTTGTCTTTGGCATTAATTAATTCACAATAATATTGGAATATCTGTATCGTCGATGTGAAAATATATATTTAAAAATTCTGTGCTGTTTATGCAAATCGTTAAAAAAAGAAGGGAATGGTAGACTTCAACCCCTTCGCTGCTATTTTCAGATATCCATTTTGTGGTCATTTTAGATGATCAGTTAAGTCGAGTTAAAGGGTTCTCCGATATGATACCGTTCCCCTTGAAAAGTTAGTTCCTTCTATAGTCGATAATCCGTATAGGATAATCCTCGATTTTCCTGGTTCGAGTCGGAAATCCCTGACCGACCCGAAATGTAATCAGTTTTCACGTAACGTTTCTTTTCCGCCTTTTGAACCCTGCCACTTTTTTCCCAGATAGAGCAAAAAGGGTGAAAGACGATGGGGTGTGGCTCGCGTGGCACCTTATCATTTACAAAACAATGTTCCTTTTACTCTACTTTCCCTGCAAATCGCGTTATTTAAATACCGACATAAATTACATTAGTCGGCACACACCGCAAAGTAGCCAAGTTTTTCGATCGTTTCTATATCTTACAATTAATAGAGATTTTATACATATCGATGTATTACATATCGTCATAGATTTTATAGTTAACGAAAGGTAATAAATTTGTTATACTTTAATATTCCTTTTTTCTATTTTATTTATTCTACAAGAACAAAAAACGTATTTCTAGTAATTTTGATACTTACGCACTTGTGTACTATTTATCATCTAGATACTAATTAGATTTTCAATGTTTACCATCTTTACAGATCTACAGGTAGGATAAATAGATCAGATAATTTTGCGCTATATTTTCATCTTTTTCAACTTCAACCTAACTGACATTTACCATCACAACTTCATATCTGACTTACGATTATTTTAAAACCCGAAATAAATTACTCTGCCCCCCTTTTTTTTACCAGATAGAATTTACATTCTTTCTCTCTAATTTACATTGTCCACCGTTTCGACTCATCCGTAACAGCGCAGGAAAAAAATATCCAATCTTGCGAAAGGAAATTACGCGTGAACGTACCACATGATAATAAAGAGTCGGTGACTCGTTGATGTTTTGGTCGGTGATACTTTTTGCGGCAGCCTGTACATAACCAATGTAGTATTCGGTAGCCGGGCGTTAGTAAGTAGTATCGTGGCATAAAGTGGGGAGCAGAGTCGGTGAGCAATGGATCGTCGACCCTCGCAGTCGGCAGTTAACGTTCGTCCGACTCATGAAAACGTGACGTTCGTCGAAGGTGGTGAAAAATGTGAACGGTGTTGAAAAAACAATTTTTCGTAAATTTCTCACGGTTAAAACTGTGCTACCTCGCCGTGCTCGAGGCGTTTTCATTCGCTACGATTCCTACCGAAAAGAAAAAGAGAAAGCGAGAGAGAACTAAATGACGCACGTTCGAAGAACCCTCGATGAAATCATCTAATTCGCTGAGAGACGAAGGAACCCTATAATTTTCTAAGATGGATATTCTACCTTCGTAATGAATATTTAGTGGTGTTCCATGCTGTGGATCGGTTTCACGCCTTGCTGTTTTCATTGCAAAGTAACTCTTAGCTGAATAGGGAAAGAGTTTCACGGTTTACATGGTTGCGGTTAATGAAGAGCGGCTTTCAAATTTCGTGTTTTTAGACGAAACGTGGCGAGAAATCATTTGCCGCACAGCTACGTTTCTGCCGTGTTATTTAAGGAGAAGCAGCTTTAATATTCTTAGCTTTTCTAACATAACATCATTATCGTTGTTTCGTATCTTTTTACCTTCTAGAAGAAACTTAATTCCACGCAAACTTTAATTTTTCCATATATTTGCATAGAACGAAAGATATGTTCGGTTATTTTAAACCATGTAAAACCTAATGTCACGTTTGTTAATTCAAATTAAACGCTTTGATTAGACAAATATCGAGAGGTATTTGAAATTCGTGTTGAATGAAGAGTGTCTGGAACAAATAGGCACCCCAGTTAAATTGCACTAGTCGTCGAGGGTAACAAGGGTGGTTCTGCTCGAGGGCTATCCCTTAATTATCCCGTGCAATGACGCATTCGATGTTCACACAGGTATTCCACCGTTATCGATCCTTCGAAACTCGTAGACACGTGTATCGGTGAGCATACGCAGTACCGGCTGTCAAGAACACTTTACGAAGCTGGCCGAATTAATTTTACGAGTGGTACGTGTTCAGTGCGTGTAAAGCTACGTGAATAATCATCCAATGTGACAGGAACGAGTGTAATTAACTATAATCATTCTGTTAAACCGGTCGCGAACGATCAAGTAACGATACAACAACTGTATGCGTGCGTCTGTATGAAATTAACGGAAACGCTATTAGCGTAAAGTTTGGAATACGTGACACGTCGATCAAAGTAGAATAATGGTGAGTTTATTTACGAGAAAAGATTTCAATGTTAGGTTTTATCACTTTACGAGAAAAATGTTATCGTTATTCCAGATAGTTTTCAGGCTCATAAAATTTTTTTTCACATTTTTTCCGTGTAGTTGAAGCGCCGTTCGACTGCACCCTGGCGCTGTCTGAACGATAACATTTGCTCCGTTAGAAAAAGGAATGTTTTCACGAGAACATTTCTGAAAATAAACTAGCTGGAAACGAAAGAATGAAAAACGTAGCCGACGTTGCCGTCTTCTACTCGAAAGAAGGCACCGTTTGTTTGAATTTTTGTGGCAGTAGTGTCGTCCAAAGATAAAGGAGTCGCCCGATATTTGTTATTCTTCGATCGTTTCTTCATGTAAAGTTAGAAATTACCGTCGACGAGAACCGTGTTTCGATCGAACTGCGAACACGTTTCTAAGGGGCAGTAAGAGAAAAAGCTGCGTTTGACCCACGGGGATCTTTTGTCTCGCTTATGGCCTTCTCGTAGTACGTTTACGATCCGGGTAGTAAAAACCCAAGGTACCGTTTCTAACCCCGTGAGTCATTTGATACGCGATATAACTCCGCGTGGTAAATGAAGGGATTGGAGAGAGTCAGAAACGGAGCAACAACGGAAAGATCGATGAATGTTGGTTGGGTCCATTTGTCGGATCGTTTAAAGCGATTCGATTGATTGCATCGCGTGAAAGTGGTTGCCGAACGAGGCTTGACAGTATGGAACAATATCACGAGTTGCTCGCTATTTTGACACTTCGTGGATTGTTCGTTTTTATGAATCGTAAAATCTGCCGGTCCGTAATAAACGTAGGTGGATAGGAGGCTGTAAAAAGAACGTCATAAAGGAGAATACATAACCGAAAAGGAGGAAAATAATATTAACATTGATGTGAAGATTAAACTATTCATTGCAAGAATAAATACTGAACTTTTATTTCTGTATCGTATAAAAAAAGTAATGTTTCAGAAGGAAAGAGAACATTTAATTGAAAATTTAAAAAAAGAATAAAATATTTGACTCCTAGCATTCTCATAACTCAAACAGTAAAGGTCATACAGCAGTGCAAAAAGATCTTGTACTCCTTCGAGCAGTTGCCGCGCCGTTCCGGCGCCCTCTTCTGAATCATGCTACGAGGGTTCTGATTCTCGCAAACCGCGCGCACGAGAATCGATAGTAGTGAAATTAACTTTACCGAAAGTCCTTGACCCAGGTCGCGAGTTTGATTGCAGCGGCATCGATGATATCCCATTACGCGTTTAAAGGCTATCGACAAGAATTTCGCAATAAAATATTCTAGAAATATTCCAGCAGGATTATTCCACTGAAATTACATTTATAGCGACACCTCTTTACACTTTAATTTGATATTACGATCAACACGACAGTTATAATAATAATAACAAGTCGTGTTATTTATAATAATTCGTCGAGTTTTTTCAAACGTGTTTTAATTAGAAAAAATTGTTTGTTTCCATAAACAGAGGGTGCCGGGTGGTGGAGGCGTGATTGTGGGGGGTGGCGGTAATTCGGCCACCCCCCAGGGTGCACAACAGGGTAGTAACCTGGTATACCGTGTGGTGAGCTCCAGACATCCTGGTCATCATCCGCACGTGAAAAAGTCGGACAGTTCTCAGCAAACGGACAACTCGGCGTTCAAACATCAGCAACAGCCAGGCTTGAATAGCTCGACGAACAGCAGCTCAAACAGCCAGCAATGGAAAAAATATATCGAGGCTGGAGCTGCAAGGGATCGGGAGAGAGACAAGGAGGCTGCACCTCCGAGTCCTAATCCCTCCAGGCGATCTCAGGTAAACATTTATACAGTTTTGTTCGTTCTTACGTCGTTGCATCACCGGACAATATTGATTTTTTGAGATAGTCGGCTTTAGCGAGCTTAATGCAGTCTTTGAATTTTATTTCTGTGGAAATTTCTTTTTAGAATTTCCCCATCCTTGAACTTACGATTTAAGTTCCAATAACGCGTGCCATAAACAACGACAAGATCTGTCACACGTCGAGTCGACGTCACGGTTTGGCTCAACGTTCAAAGTCGTGCGAATCGCATATGTCTTTTGATATGTAAATACATATGTAAGATACAACTAATTTTATTTTGCGAGATGTTTGATAAATAATTACTACCAATTGATCATTGAACAAGAAAGATTTACTATCTTGAAGTAAATAATAAAACAACAACAACGACGTAACACATCTCTCACACGTGTTGTTTATGTTTGACCCGATCGACGTACCACGTCTTTCACACGATATTGTAGGTTAAGAGGCTAACCCCTTTAGGTACTTTCATGTTCTAACTGAATAATTTCTCTTTCAGGAGAAACATCGGAAACAGGCCATGGCTGAGTATGCGAACGGCGAAAAACCGCAGAAAGTTTCATCGGGAACATCGACGAGCGGCAGCAGCAAAGTTAGAGGTGTACCACAGAGTTTCGGATATGTTAAGAGACACAGCGCTGGTACCAGCCCCAGTCCCAACGGAGTTCAAAATGGTGGCAAAGATTCGACGAGAACTGCTCAAGTTAGCGCAGTTCCAAGAACGAAGGTAAGATCGCCCATTTTCTTCTTAATTTTCTACACGGCGGTATATTAGGCGAGCATTAATTAACGGATCTTTTGTTTTCGTGTGACATTGCAGGTCAAAGTGTCCGGTGGGACTCAAACATGTACTACAGAACTTCAAGCCAACTCTTCCACGTCGAACCAAGGACATCATTATAAGAGTTACAGCCTCACAGGTCCTAGCGCCAGCCAACTTTCTCAATCAGTGCGAGATCGTCTTATGCTCGGATCGCAAAGTTTACCAAAGCCTGGTAGCCCAGAATTCACGGCGCTATTTGCATCCGCGCATCATCGCGAAAGAGGATCCGGTGCAGGACCAACGGCTACTTCCTTCTCACCGCGGGTGCTCAAACCATCAGATGGAAGTCTCAGCGATACCTGCAGCAATTACGCGGCTCCTGATCTGCAAGGATATTACACTCCCAATAGTCCGTATACTACATCTTGGATGAGACACAGCAATACGTACACGCCTAGTGGACGTTCTCAAGGCAAGTTTTTATGCTGTTTCAAACATATTTTAGGTCAACTCAAGTGTTACTAGTTTAGCTTGTCATTTTTATAAATTTTACGTTTTACTACTGTTAGAAAATATTGAAATAGCTTTAGGTCAAAGATTAGTTTCTGAATTATTTATTTTGAAAAGAAAAATTTGTTCTAATTTCAGGAATGGGATTGTGCGAAGCTGACAGCGTAGAATCATTAGGATCGCATCGGGCAAGCTTAACACACGCTCGCTTGTTGATACATCAGAGAGACTCGACAGGATCTCCAGCTCCACCGAGACTTAATAGAAGCAATTCTATTAGGTAAATTTACAGAGTAGTTTATTCGCTGCATTAATTTTCACGATATTACATCAAATTTTGTTACAAGTCATTTGCATACATCCATATGTATAGATGCATGACTAGAGGATGCAAATTTTTCACCACATTTTTTCAAACGATCAGTTTCAGCTTTTTTCTGATTCTTTTTCTAATTAACCACTCTATGACAGCGATTGCTCGTTTACGGTGAAATAACGCAGATCATTTGATACCGTTCTAGCCATCTGCGGGACAGGACATTCCCAAGGTAGTGCGAAAATCTAGAATACACATTCGTCGAGCCTGTTTTCCATGCATAAGTATTCAAAGAACGAAACCTTCGACGGTTTTGTACCCTACACGTATACACGAGTGCCAATTATACGCACTAAAAACACACATGTCCATGTGCACTTACTTTGTCGAGTTTTACATTTGTATTATTGATTTTAAATACTTTAGTTATTATTTTGTTAAGTCGGTTCTATTTTTCTTTCTATTTCGTATTTGTGATTGATATGTGCTTCTTATCCAAACGCATGTCATTCCTCGACTAGTGTGGTGCGGATTAAATCGGTAACAGACATAACGTGCCTCTTTCTCTCAATTTATCGTTTTTCTTGTCAGTATGTGCACTTCTCGTTAAGTGCTAATTAATTATTTACTCATTCCTCGTTTATCAATGACTTGATCCTCGCCATACGAGTTAAGGATTAAGGCTTATTTGCACAGCGAAAGGAAACATTTTACGAATACGTAAAGCTCGAAGGTTCTTTTTGTTAAAAATATCTTCGACGCTACGATGTACCCGCGTTTAATTCCGTTTGAAATACTTTTCCGTGAAAGTCAACTTTTTTATCGTTTATTCGTCCTCTTTCGCTGTGCTATTACAGAACCGTACGAGTGTATACACGATCGAGAAGCGGCACTCGACATTCAGATTAAAGGGAATTTATCTTTTAATTAGGAGCCTCTTCTAGATCGACTAATTACGTATACACTCGCTAGGTAGACGGGCGTGTTTCCATCGACGTCCTAAGTCAACCGAATACCAGATGCAAAGAACTACTCTTGTCTGACGAATCGATCGATCTATGTGGAATTTTTCCGTTGAATTAACTTTAACGAGCTCTCTCTCTCTCTCTCTCTCTCTCTCCCGCGTGCGCGCCCGCGATACGAAGCACGTCAATTTCTTCGCATCTGAACATTTTCATTTCAAGGACACGCATACACGTATACGCGATTGTATTCAGGAATGAAATATGCTTTTCTCCTAGATTAATCTAATTTCTGAATGCAACCAAGCGTAACAAGCTATAAATATTCAGTAATTGTGCTTTCTATCGTTTGAAAGAAAATACTTAGGTAATCTCGTGTATGGAAGATACAAACACTTTCTATAACGTGAACGAGATTTTGTAAATTATTTGAACGTCTTCTCTTCTTTCAACATCGATATTAGACGTTTATCGATGCACGTTGCGCGCTTTTTATTCTCCAAAGATGCAAACAGTTCGTTAAACAATCGTGACAATTATTATATATCGAATATCGTTTCATCGTATCAACTACTACGGTATCGTAGTAATAATTTCGAGTATAGAAATACTTAATAATATAATAGAATCGATTGAAAGAACTTTTTGCCTATCTTCGGAGGCATTTACGATATAATACCGCGACGTTTCTTTCTACCAACTATTCAGATGTTTAAACCTCTGTTTTCGCAGATCCACGAAAAGCGAAAAAATGTATCCGTCAATGTTAGCTAGAGGAAGTGGAGCTTCGTCTTCCGTTGGCGAGGAAGTCGGAGTCGGAATAGGAATGGGCGTAGGCGTTGAACCATATTACAGCGTTCCTGTAGGATCTACCGGGTGTACGGGACAACACTGGTCTCAACCGACGTCTCCAACGCCTACGCACACTTCTCGGCAACCGCCTAATCTTTACCAACACGTGCATAAGGACGACGATAGTAAGTTTCCGTTTAAAGTTATCGTTATTTTTTTAAACATCATTTTTACCAACCGTCGAAGATACGGCATGTTCTGTTATATAACTTATCAAGGAATTAACACCAAAGTAAACTCGGAGGAACGTCACAGAAACGCGTAACACGATAGCGTGCATTTTTGACATAGAGATACGCACAAGCTACCTGCGATGTCGCTTTTCATTTCCAACCTTTTGTCAAAACTAAATGGAAAAAGGAAAACTTTCTCTTCTTTTGCCTTCAGTCCATGGTTCTTCTGTATCTTTGGTATCGACAGCGAGCAGCCTATATAGTTCAGCCGAGGAGAAACAGGCACACGAGCTGAGAAAATTACGACGAGAACTCGTGGACGCTCAAGAGAAGGTTCACTCGTTGACTAGCCAGCTGTCGACAAATGTGAGTACATATTAGATCGATTATCGTAGCGATAAAGCAAGCTTGACGTATATTAACTACCTGCTACTGTTCGCTTTGAATTGTTCGTATTTTGTAATTTCTGTACCGGTCTATTAAACTGACGTCATCGTGATATACAGTTTCTCAAGGCGGATCTATCCTACTCCGACGAAACAAGATACGTTCGTTCTTATTGTATCAAATGAATTGGTGCAAATGATTAATCATAATTAATCGAACGAGCCAACGGTTAGCAAAGTTACCATTTCATAGTCACGGTTTGCTTTAACGAGCTAGATCCGACCAAACCTGTTGGTACAATTTTCTCCATGGAACACCCATATATCATTCTTGCAATGGTTTATATACATTAGCAAAGTCCATTACCTTTGTTTTGCTTGCTAAATGTATTTATATGTTACGTAACGTGGAAAACGATGAATAACGCGTATACAGAAACTAAGTGTTAAAAGAACCTTCTAAATTCCATTATACGCATGCTTTTAAATAGATAAACAAATAGCAATTGTGTTCAAGGTAATCGTTCCCTTTCTTGTCAACGCATTTTAGAATACAATGGTTAGCGTAAAAGAATATTTTTACGCTAACTTTTTGTTTCAAAATCATCGATAGCTTTCTAATAGTAATTTATACCTATTTGTTGTAATATTGTTTATAAAGAGAAAGTATCGAGATAAAAAGGAAACATAAATAATTTAAATCATTTCAAGGACAGAAAACGCAAATTCCACGAAATTACATCTTTTTCTTTTAAAAATTTTCTCCTAAAATCCAAATTTTATAACGTCGTTGTCGTATATATCGAAACAGAACGCGAGTTTCCTATCAAAAGAAGGAAACTTATAACTCGCTTCGACGATTTACGAAACCGATGAAACGTTGAGACAATTTCAAACGACCCGCGTTGTACCACACAACGAAAGCGTCCGTACAGCTGAATGGCTGTTCACCAGGGAAGATCAGTGGCCTCAACCAATCGGACGCAAAGCGGCCACTTACGGGCATCTTGGATCACCGTAGCGTGGATCGGTAGTCAGTTTACATTCAGTTTGTGCCGAGACGCGCTACTTTAAACGTCGTATGTTACTTTATACACGTCGTGAATACAAATAAACGCTCGATGTGTTTGTTGATCGAAAGTGAACGATCGAATACATCATGGTTCGACTTAGTGGAAAAAAGTGGTAGCAGATTATTAGCGCGAAAAATTGATTCGTGTTCTGTCAACGTCTTCGGTTGGTGATCAATCGGCGTCTCGATCAGCGGCTGGATCGATGTGCGTAAAACGCAGTCTTCCAACGCGGCAAAGTGGTTAAAAGAAAAGTAATCGAAATGGAGTCGTTTGTCTGGTTTGATTTTTACGAATGTAAATGGTGATCCAGTCGTCTCCTCTCCATAACTTATCGACCACGGTTCGTTCATTTTATAAATTATCAGGCATTATCGTTTTACGCTCGTGACACTTCCTACATAGATTTGTTTACCATTTTAATTCTTATCTTCTCGATATCAGCGCAGAAGTTACCTAGATAAAAGAGAAGTTCGTATTGTATACGGTAACGTTCTTGAAAAATTGGTAGCCCGTGTAATCCTCTGAATTATAACTCACGCTACGTATGTAGCTGAAAAAATGGTAAATTATATTGTTTGCCTGAATATGTTTTAGGCAGTAAATTTAGATCATGCAAGCAGGGTAGACGATAAAAACTTGTTAGGATACGATAATTCGAACTGTGTGACGCAGCTTGAAAAAGAGACCTTCGAGCCGAAGCAAGTCTCATCGGCAAGTTATATGGGATACACATGCTGAGATACAAATTACGAGCAAATCGTCCGCCTCATTTGAACGCGATCTTAGCCCGTTAACGAGCGCGCAATTGCGATACGATCGTCAAGTATATCGCGGATCGATTAACTTCCGAACCAAACCACGCACATTTGCATACAGATTTTGTGTTTCTCGTTATTGGATTAACAAGATAATAGTTACACTTCCGATTTCGATTTTTACACATGAAAAATAACGAATATCGCGACAAGTATCTTAGAAGGCTTTAGGACACGATCGTTAGCAAAAAAGAAATATATATTTTTCTAGTAATTTTTCATTTCAAAATCATCGATATTCTTCTAAATATAATTTGTATCTTTTTGGTAGAACTTCTAGCGAAGACAGACATACGGGTGAAAATCCTGGTTTTCTAAATCAAGTATACATGAAAGAGGAAGCGGAAAAGATGATATTATGAACGCATCAACCTTTTTCTAACACTTAGCGGTATTAGAATCATGAGAGGGTCGGTAACTATAATGGTCGCAAGCTATTGACGAGAAGTTAGAAATAACAGAAGTGGAAATAACAGTAGGTTAAAAATATTACGTAAAATTGAAGAAGCGTCGTTTTATCTTGCAAATCCTTTCGCTACAAAGAAGAGTCATAAGGATTTCTTTAGGTCGTAGAGCGAGAATAACGAGAGAAATGTTTTACTTTAGTGTTATTCCTCTTACCGGTAATTTCAGTTACCAACTTGGTATATATATGTATATACATTAAAGGCATTAACATCACGGTATCGCATTGGATTTCTACAAATGCTGAAAAAAGTAACAGTTCAGCCCCCGAAGTTCGTTTACCTCTGGATGGATATCTATATAGAACATGTTCAGCACAATGATCACGCACGGCTACAAGAAGATACAAATGATTTACACTAGTCTCGTTGCTCGACACGCTATGAACCCTTTCGACGATGCGTTTAGAATACGTAAAAACGAGCTATCGGTAGCGCGACTCGAGGACATTTGGTCCTAAGTGGGCAATTTTCTGAAGAAATAGGAAATTTTCGATATCGGATGCGCGATCGTTGTTCGTGAATCGTCGGACACAAGAGTCGCATATATGGTAGGAAAGAAGCGCGTCGAGGATAGTTCCTAGGAAACGAGGGATCTAACTCGAGTTGCGATCATTTTTGCGCTACTATATGCGACCAGTATCCAACATTCCCGACGCGTACACCTTCGTCCACTATCGTCCTACCTTATTTTCTTCTCTTTGTCTTTTTCTCGCGTTTCCGTTTCTGTCATCGACTGGTGCGGCAGCCGGGTCGACCGTCCGTCACTCGTGCGACCGGTCGACGACGTACCGACTACCGAGCAATTGCGATGACTCCTGCCAACGGGAAAAGAACTGTCTGCGTGGACTCGGAACTCGCGATCTTCCCTTCCACCATCGCCATTTATAGTTATTGACGCCTTGTATAGTTGTTAATGGTTCCTTGTTATGCCGATCGTCCACGCGATTCACCGACATATCCTTTCTTCGATGATGTATAAATTTTAATAATAATGGACGCGCGGTTATCGAAATCGACCGCTCTAATGTTGACAGTAAACGACTTATGTATTCATTTAGGGCAGCGATCTTCGATTCTTCATCGTGCTGCTAATTACTGGTTAATAAAATTACTCTTCTCTGGTTACTACGATTCTGTGGCACATCAAAGAATATATTATATGTTATATTATATTTATGTGATATTTTTCAAGACACGTTGTTTCGACGTTTGTTATAATTTTATTATTTGATAATACAAGGGAAAAGAGACTGGTGACTGAGACTGACTAAATAGTTAGGTATTTTAAAGGTATATTTAAAAAATTCCTGCGCCACACCTGTAGATCCCTCGTGGCAAAGCAATAGGCCGCTGCACACTGGTTGAAAATCGCTGATTTAGGCAGTTGAACTAGTTTTCAGCGGTTATCTCTAAACGAGCAGTCAGGAATTCTGATTTAAACGATATGTTGGTCACTGTTTAGGAATTGATATTCATCGAGATGATAATTGAAAGAAATTCTAGAAACCTCGATTTAAGTAGCTCGGAATTCTGAGTCAAACGGTTACTTGTTTAGTGGGTGAACATAGGCTGTATTAATGAGAACGTTCACGTAAAAGAAATAAATAGAGGCTTTTAATTTTTTAACTTTAAAATATGAAAATTATCACGCATCGGCTATCTCGTTAATTTCTAAATGATGTTCTCGGTGATACGAGCTTACATACTTACGTGTTCCGGTCTACTCGCTAAGAAAGAAATACGAAATATAGGAGAAACATTATATTTACCATTTTTAATGTACTGGCAAGAAATCAGGTAATTATTAAAGTATAAGGTAATTTTTAATAAGCCTTTCACAATAATATGAATTATTAAAACTGTGAAATTCTTTTTGAACGAAATTCAACGATATCCGTTCTTGATGCCAGGGAACTATTAATCGGATGTTTTGCAAGAAATCAAATTTCCTTAGCTATATTTTACGAAACTTTATGTTGCGCCTTTATGTTACGCAAATTTTCTCAGAAATAAAACACATCGATTTTGCTCCTCTGAAGCTAAAATCGTTCAAATGACACGAGCCATAATTAACGGTACAGCTAACGCAGCAAACACGTGCAGTGTTCCGAAAGACTTTCGCTCGTTTTGTTTATGCGCGTAACATTCTGGGCAATTTTGGATGAATCATTACGAAGCAACGAGAAAGTTCTTTTTCTTGCAGGATAGATCCAACGACTTCTATCTAAATTGCCGTCGAATGCTAGTTTCTATCTCGAATGCAACGTAAATACACTCGTGCCGATTTTTTTTCTTACCGGTAAAAGCTGTGGACAAATTAAGCCTTATCTGATAAAAAGAAGTGTAGCAATTGGTCGTTATGACAAGCATTATGAAGAAATATCGTAGCTACTTACGTGGGAAAATGACTAATTATATTGTTCACGCGCTCGGTGTTTCACCATTGACAATCTTTTGCTAGTAATCGAAATTCCAATAGATGCTTTTAGCCGGAAGCCAGGCAACAGGTATTAAATAGCAGGACTTTCTAGACCAATCGACATGGTTGGAAATGCTTCATATACGGCGTTCCTATCAATCTAATATCATACGAAACGACCCTTATGTAACTTATTAATAAGAGTCGATGGAGATTTACTATCTCTGTCTGTCAACCGATCGATCAGATAGGTTTTGATTTTTCAATGCATTTCTCGATTTAACTATCGATAGTTCCTTATATTTTTCTTATACCTTCCTACGTTATGTATTTTTTTTAATGACGTTTCAAACTTTGTTTAAATATTATGATTCAGAATTTTATCCGCTTGTAAACTAGGTCGTTTCGTCAGTTTATTGTACTCGTATCGCTTTTACTAGCTGAACATTCTTCCGGGAAACTACTCGGAGTTTAGAGTTTGTACTAAAAAGAAATTGAAATTCCGAGAGTAATTAGCTTGTTGTATGTAAATTAGTTGCAATGAACGTACATCGAGCCGATTTTCACGAATCGAGATTTCGTCTAGTTCCCAAACCATTTATATCCGTTTTCATCTTGTTAAAATTGCTCTTCTGCGAGGAAAGTTAGAGATTTGCACTGGAAGATGAAAGCCGTGAAAGTAAATTCATGTGACATGGTCGCGACAAAGATGTAACGATCTTTTTAAACCTAATTCTTTCTTTTTCGATACGAATCGATCTTCCGGTCTTCCGATTATATCTTTTTCTCGACGATTTTCTTGAGTAAGTGTTCTATAATTTGCCAACTAAATTGGCTCTTTTACTGTTTTACGGACGCGTAAACGAAATATAATTACGAAAAACCCAAGGCCATAATTCGTAGATTTTATCGTTACAACTGGTCGATAATTTAAGCGGCGTATATTATGCATCGGCAGATGGTAGAGCTTAAATGAGTCAGCGAACTATAAAAATTTGCGGAGGCGATTATCAAATCCAACAACGTGAAGGATGTGTCCTGATGGGTCGTAACGTAAATCGTGCGATGCGTTTTAATTTATAACGTTTTAAAATTAGGATAGCCTGTGGAAACTTAAACAAATATTTGAATTCAACGCTATTTTTAGATCTTGATGTTCATTGAAGTATGAATGGCAATTAATGCCTTCACGGTCGATAATTCCAGAGCATATTTACAAATGTAACACGCGCCTTATGAACAAAGAAAGTTTACAAAACGCCAAATTATTCTATATAAAATCGTGAGATTATAAGAGAAGCTTGTATAATTTATAATTTTTCAATCTGCTGATATTATTAGTTAGTAAATTATTGTACGAGAGGATCGTAATCGTAATCACGTTCATAATGACAAAATTACATAAACTACTGATATTCCGACAAAATCTGAAAAACGCGAAGACGACTTCTTGTCGCAATTGAACAAACATTGTAGAGAAGAGTCGTCCCTTCGGTGCATCGTTCGTTCTCGTTTTTTCCTCACATAAGTACATACGACTGGAGATTTACGGCCTCGGCTGACCCTACTATGCTTTTACAACTTCGGTTGGAATAATCGATTCTCTGCCTTAGGACACCGTACCACTCCCCTGTGAAAAGTACGTCTACTATTCTTCGTAGGGCGTCGGACCCTGTATCCTGAAACTCAGATTTGTCATCGGTCTTGCTCGTAAATTGAACACCGTCCTCTGGTGTCAGGAACTTTTTTAAAATATCGTTAAGCGTAGCGACAACTACTCGGCAAGATATTTGCGGTGTGCGAAATTTTCTAGATTCTCGTCGTTTTCGCTGTAACAGAATACGATGGCCTTTCACATTTTATTCGAAGAGGATGAAATTCAAGAGAAAGAAGAGAGGAGACTTTGAAGGAATTCAAATCTCTGATTTGATGTATAAAATTATACAGTGACAGTCGAAAACAAATTTTAAAAATTTGCATAACAGTCACTTAGCTACAAATTTTTACCTATGTATTTTTACTATTAATTTGTATATCTCTAGGTCTGTATCTCTCCGATGAATTTTCAATTTATGCAACGTACGCGTAAGAATTTTGAAATAAATTTCGTATCTTCCAGGTGTATGCTCATCTTCGACTCTCATCTCGTTCTAAAGAAAAAGCATCTACAGTTAGTTTATCACGAGAAACGAAGATGCAAACAAAAGAAGCAAAGAATATCTGTGTCAAAGTCAAGCCATGACTGCGATCTGTAATGGCTATAATTGAGTGGCTTTTACCTTTTAGCTAAAACGCCTGCATTTTCCTATCCTAAGACCAATGGAAAATCTGTTATCTAGAGTCATTAATTACAAGAAAAGTTTCTAGATGGACGATAAGTGGCAACGTTGTTCAGGATATATCGCTAGCCCAGATACAACCTCGTTTCTGCTGTATTAGCAATTCTAGTGTATGACGGTATTTTTCTTACGATATTGTTGCGTCATATGATAGTCCAACGCGCATATTTACAATTAATCGTCGACATAACGTGACACGCGCGACTTTACAACGTGTGCGCAGTTTCCGGTCTGTCCGGTAAGATTCCTCGTTTCTTTTGCCAACGGGGAACTTATTTCTTTCAAGGAAACTTTATTTGAAATTCGTATTGACTTAATAAAAATCTGGATTTCAACGCGTGCCGACTATAAAATCTGCTTTCATCGAGCTTACAGCGATTCTGTATAGTCGTCGAAGTAAATTTGGTAAGAATTCTGCGCTTACCCGGAAGGCGACGATGCGTAATTGATATTGCAAACGAAAGACATTCTGCACACGTTCAAACGTAAAACGAGTCTCTAATGAAGTTTAATATTTTTAATTATGTTCCTGATAATATATTGATAATTGATAATGATGATAACTGATAATATATAGTGACGACGATTCGGGAAACTACTGTTGCAAAAATGATAGATTTCGTGAAATCTAAATTCTTATTATTTGACAAAATCCTTCGGTAACACATGGGTCTCGTAGATAATAGTTACGCATAGCACATTTTTTTCTATACAGGTTTTTGCATACGTAATTATACGATGCATATATTTGCAATTATTAACCACACCCGTTACGCGATGCTGCAAACGAAGACGACGAAACGTTGTCTCGTAACATCTGTTTCCTTCAGCTTTTGTTACTTCTTTCACCGTGTTTCTTGCGTTGCTGCTTGCTTTCTTTGTTGCAATTGAATTTCCATCGCGTCGCATTTTGAAAACTTTCCTAGTCGATTACTTTTCCCGATGTCGATAGAACTCGAAGAAGACGATTTTTGAAATGCCTTATTGAGGACAGCAATTAATATTTATTACCTTTATTACGCCTTATTAAAAATTATTAGTGTTCGTTAAAAATTAATGGGAAGTCGCTCGTCGTCGTTGGAGGGTATGTCTAGCTTTAGATTTTTTACGTTCGCGGCTGCATTGTCGCGTAGGAATAAATTAAACTCCTCTCGTCTCTAACATTAAGCAGCTTTGTGCTTTATGAAACTTAATTTCTACTCATGTATAGAGTTCATTTTACGGCCTTGTTTTATGGTGTCCTCTATTTACGTTCCGTATAATCTACGGTTTGTGCCGTGTGCTTCTCTTATTTGTATCTCTTTCTCCAGACAATTTTCTTTAGCTACGTTTTGCAAGTTTATACAATGATTGCGGAGCATCTGTTACGCAAGCCTGCGAGACAAATTCTTCGAACTCAAATACATCCCTTCACGGGTCGCAATCTCATGACCTAAAATTCATTTTTCTCCCTAACTATACGATTAATATTCTCATCGTAAGAAATTCTCTGTTTAAAAAATAAAATCTAAAATATTTTGTCATTCTAATATTCTCATTCGTATACTCGAATATCAGATAGTAGCGTGTTTCATAAATAACCGTCCATGAATATTATCCATCGATGTTTCATTCGTGTTCGAGATAACATCTTGTGTAAGCATTCTTCTCTTAAATAAATAAAAGAAAAAAAAGTGATTTAAAAGTAAGCATAGATGGATTCGTTCGGATAACCCGGAGGATTTTCGTACTCACAGAAAGGACATAAAAAAATAGCAATTCACTGTATCCTCGATACGTCTATCATGATCGTTATTCCAACGGAGAAAAGAAACTGGCAGAAGATGCTTGTTATTTGTGAAACGAAGTATCGATTGCGTTATTTCAACCGTCTGGTGAAGTTCAACCAAGAAACTCATCGGTGGTACGCTGCGAGCGGCGCCACGCATAACGACCGTTTTCATGCGCTTTATTGATATTCCATTGACAACCTATTGGCACCCAGGGGCGTATAGCTGGTGGAACCGGCGCGACTTCATGAACTTGCCTCGAAAGACA
This sequence comes from Bombus terrestris, assembly GCF_910591885.1. Classification (NCBI taxonomy): domain Eukaryota; kingdom Metazoa; phylum Arthropoda; class Insecta; order Hymenoptera; family Apidae; genus Bombus; species Bombus terrestris. Next base: position 5,564,845 of record NC_063271.1, on the reverse strand, counting down.
ACTTGTACTGACCGCGTGGGAGTTCCGTTAATCCGTAGGAACCGAACGAGAACCTCCACTGGCGCAGGAAGTCATAAACTCTAATTGTTACCATTGTTCCTTATCGAGCGGATGGTTGTTAATCCCTTTGTGTTTCCGTAATGACCAGGCCTTTGATCTGGAAAATAGCAATTCCACAAGATTTTGGTAATCGTTCATCCCTCGAACTTTTGTTTCGTGATAATCGATATGTCGTTAGGTGCGTAAACAAACTGAAGATTTATACTTATGTGCATTCGTTGCTACTCTATTACCGTCACTCTTACACACGTTGAGTATTTCTCTCGAAACTCTGTTACTTTTTATTGCATAGGATTTCACTTGAGAATCGATAAAAATATCTGGTTCGTTCATTTTAACGAAGTATAGTACTTTTCATTCGCCAGTCTACATATTCGTTTAACAACGTTGGCTACCATCATACTATAGGATCCATTTTTTTTTTTTTTATTTATTTATTTATTTATATTCTCAATTTGTCCATGTGGACATTTGGAAGAATTTTTTAGCAGTATATGATCCATGACACAGATTTTTTTAGAACGATTAGGGTACGATAAATTTCATGGACTAACAAATCGATGACAATATACATAATTTAGATAACATTGTCAGAAAAAAATGTGCGGATATGATGTAATATTTTGCGACAATTAAATGTTATGCTGTAATACTACATTTCAATCTGTTGAAGCTGCCACAGCAGCAAATCATGTACCGTATACATTTCAAAGCAACTATAGTCGCATTTAGAGAAACCACTAGTTATGATTACTAAATAATAATTATTAAAATGAATAAAATATCGATGCTTTTTTATGTTCCTGATGTTTTAATTAAATTTTTACATAGCATCGATAAATAAAAAAAAAATCAAAAACGTAAGAATCTTCTTAGAAACATGTTAAACGTGTAGCAAAAAGAAAGAACAAATGAAAACATCCTATTTTCTGAAAGTATTCGCTCTTCCTGATCTCTTCTTCTCGATGAGTATCGTTCGAGTACTATTGTTTTTCCCATAAGGAAAGAAACTTTTTGGCTCGATGTTGTTTATCAGATAAAAAGTTCTCTGGACGACAACAGATAAGAAGAAGAGATGTCGATCGAAGATTGTGAAAAAAGAAAGAGGATAAAAAGGATGCCAGACTCTACGCCAATGGTTAGAAGGGTCTGGCCCGGATCCTCCAGGCTCTTTTGACACGAGTATACCAGCTCGGCTTTTATCCGTGTTTTTCTTTCGTCAGAGCAACCCCGATTTCTTCTTTTCCTCGGGCTGACCTGCCTCCAGCCTCGAACTCGTTTCTTTCCTTCCAAAGCGGACAAAATCGCCGGTGAATTAGACGATTATGCCTGTCGAAACCAGCGAGGGCGACATCTCGACAATTGCAAACTTCCTTTTGCCTCCTTCAAATCCCATCTTGCGCTCGGAATCATGCACTTTTAAGAACGAGCAATTACGCCAGACCTCGATAAAGGATTCTTTCGTTTTTCGTTACTGTGATTCCTCGCAAACCGTACCGTACCGTGAAACGGAGCAGAGAATGTCCCGGGAACACGGCCAAACACGGACACATGTTGGATATTAGCCTTGGCTATGTCGTTCCTGAGACTTTTCAGCAATTTCAAGAATTTCTTTAACGACAAAAGTTGATTTTCTGAAACCTCTAGCAATTGCACTGCCAATATTTATGCAAATTCATATTTTTATGATAGGAATTTGTCTCGTTAAGTATTGGAACATGTACTATATACTTTGGATATTTTATATATATATCGCGTGTCACGCGCATTCTACGTGCCTCTGCACCCTGAAATTTGCAGAGTACAAATCTGCAGACTAATAATAATAGAAGTAACTAACATGTGTTTTCGTAATAAAAATAAACATGCTGTTTAAATTAAGGGCTGTAATCGTGCAGCTCCCTTGAAGTAAAATGGAACCATAACTATAACAATTTTGTACGGATTCCCTCGTTTAATAATGGGGAATGCGTTGCAGAGAAGTTGCAATTACAAATCAGCCTAATAATATTCTTTACAACGCAGATGTACGCGTATCTCCCATAATCTCTGACGATTTAGTATTTACGCAACACCACACTACAAATATGAGATTCATCGAAAACAGACATTAAGCTCGAATTAGCTTTTTGTTCGCCTTTACATCACGATTCAAATACCGAATAACGATGTACTTGAACGATAAAACTGCGAATCAACGCGTACCTTTGTCAATTTGCTCGCATTCGATGTCTGAGAAACATGCGAATAAGCCTCGCGTCATTAACGATTTATAAAAGCAGCTTCGAAGCCGCTGCACACGCATTGTTCTCGATCATACGCCGGCATGCAATAAATCGACAAAAAAAGAAAAAGGTCCAAGGACAGAAGGTTACTCACTTTAACATCAAACGATGATAAAGAAGAAGCTGCGATTCGCGACGTGTCGCGAACCACAGGCCGTTCGATCAAATCCAGCTTCTTCCGACTAGTTGAGAATAGACGAGGAATAAAGGAAGAGGAGAATTTGCCTGGAACAATATCACAAACATGTTTGAGTCGCGGATCGTTGAAAGGAAATTTATGGAGTCTATTGTACCATCGAACTAATGTTAGATCTGTGCGTGTGTTAAATTTTTTTTTTTAATTGTAAAACTCGCGTAACAAAAAGTACCCTCTCGTAACTCTGACGCATAAAATATAAGAACAGGAGCGTTCGATTTGCAACTTGTTGTTTACTCGCTGATACCACGAATTGATAAATTATCGTGCAGAAAGAGCTTGAGAATTACGAAATCGATAAAAACGTTTGACACGTATTGCCAATTCGACATCATTCGCGTAAATTAAAGGTGTACCGTAATAGCCTTGGCTTGAATACAAGAATCCATAAAAGTATCTCTTTAATGTGATTTGAATCGTAATTCAGGTTTATGAGGTCGAGAAATGACGGGCGTAAAAACGACTGACGTCGACAGGAATAATACCGTGATAAATATTACGAAGGTGCTATAAATCTTTTTGTACCGATACCGATGATATTTGTATCTGTAAACGTTGTTCTACATATGTCCAGAGATTTACTTTTATCTTTCTTTACGTTGCCACACGTATTAAAAAGAAAAGAGAATCTCGATATATGCTTCTAATTGCACGATCTTTAATATAACGTTCGTATTACGCTATCGTGGCATGTAACGTTGATATAATGACACTAGGTGCAAGGTAGAGGCAGAAAGGAAGTAAGAGAAAGAGAAAGGAAAGTCGCTTTTTGTCCTGGGGTCTACTACATATGTATGTATGACATATATACATGATGAACCCATCCATAAGGCTACCAAGCAAGCGCTGGCCTTAATCACGGGAACAGTAGAACCAGGTCAGGCATTACTTTTATGAAGACCGAACGAATAGTTCGATAGCAACTTTTAACAATTGTCACCTTGATCCGAGACCGAGCGAGAACCACGAATATTCGCTTTTTCGATGAAGCAACGAATCGAACGTCTCTCGTCTTTATTAAGACGATTGGCATAAGGGAGAGAATATTGGAAAAGGAAGATTCTGTAACCGAGAGAATTAATTTTTTTTCGGCCAACATCGAACGATAGCATGATAAACGATTCGGTCGTGATTCGAGCGCGTCTGTGTAAGGAGGACCGTCCAATTCTTGCCGTCAACGTCGACAATGGCAGCGGTAACAATAAGTGTGACAATAATAATGATAATTCATCGTCCCCCGTGGTTGGTGAGTTTAATTCGTCAACTTGCGCGTGTATATGCGAGGAATGGGCAAAGGCCCCGAGAAGGCGCAGAGAAGAAGATCCCGGGACTTGATTGAAGCCAACTGGCCGGCCAATCCCGTACTCCGGCTTATTAAAACTCGTGCCGTTGTTTTGTCTTTTGTCTCTCCTTTTAATGTCCGGCATTAACTAGCCGCCTCGAACCCGCGCGTCCGTCTTTGTAACCATTTCTTTTGACCCTCCCTTCTGCTCGCTTCCCTCTGCTTCTTACCTTTTTCTCTGCCTGCGTTCAACCGATGAAACCGTAGGCTCGCTCTACAACTGGGGCAAATTCCCTTCGTTCCGTTATTTCGCTAAGCTAATTCGTCTAATTTTATTTACTTTATCCAACTCGCTAGCAGATTACAAATAAGATTATAGAAGCTTATTTCCTCCGATGAAATTATTTCAATAGAGGATCGTATCGTTGAAAGCGAACAATGGAAATCGTTTCTTAGTCCGGATATGTTCTCCTTGGATCTGTGTGAAGTGGATGTTACGATTGAGTTAGATATTAGTAAAGCATAGATAGATTTGTAATATTTGATTCGCAAGTGTTTGGTTTAGTTGTACTACCCTCTGCATCTCCCACGCATTTTACGAATAAAATATTTCAGAAAACAAGAAGGTATCGGAAGAGACAGAAACACGAAGAGAAAGCTAGAACATCAGAATTAAATCGGTTTTCACTGTTCTGTCTATTTATCAATACCGATATGCTTGACAATACCGATATCAGTGTGGAGATCGAGGAAAAACGTGTCAGCTATATCGTAGTCGTTCGCATGCACGACGTAGTTCTGTTATCAAAAATCGTTCGCTGCTTCGTAGAAAATTCGCTCGAAGAATTTTAATCAGTACTGCCCTACATGAGATGCACTAAGTATAATTTACATGATAATAAGCTTTAATTATGCAAATGTGTTGCATCATTGACGTGTAAAGGGAATGAACATCAGCCTGGTATTGTCTTAATATTCTCCGAGTTACAGTTTTTCTTTTTTGTCGATGACCATTTCGCGTGCTATCGGTCTGACGAAACCTGTGGAATTCCGTGGACTTGATTACGTTGAGATTCATTCGCCATGAGACATCAATTTCATAACAGGAACTGCACCTGCGGCTACGATTTCCCATTAAATCCTTGATCACTCGTGCTTCCGTGAAAATGGAAAAATTTGCCATTACCATTGTAATGCGGACACGTTGAATAGAAAGCAATCCACACCCCGATGAAACCACATGGTATCCCTCCGAATTAAACGTGAATTCTCGATGTGAAATTGGCAGCCCAATTCGGTCAATCTATCGGAGATTATATAGACCGTAATTTAGAGGAGTAATTGGAAATCTAGAAAGCGATGAAATTATAACAATAGCTGAAATTCGGATAGCCATCGATTTAATCTCCGCAGCTTACATTTCCACGATTTCCATTTTAATTAAACATATATTATTTAACGTCTTTAAAATGAATATCTATATTCTTCGAAATATTCATACATATACATTAACGTCAGGTGAATGATGTATAAATAATTGCCACTACCAAAGTAATTTATTATAGCAACCCTCATTACGCATAATTTGTCGCTATCACTTTTATATCATATGTATTTATCGAAATATATACATTAGTGACAGACGAACGATCTGTAATAATCATTGATACGGAAGTGTATTTATTATAGCAACCTCCATTATGCGTAATTTGTCGGTATCTTAATTAAATTTTATAATCCTCCAGTTATGTTCTTATCTAACAGAGAACTAAATTATATATTCGTCCCCACGTTTATCGACGTTGCACGCTCTTTCCCATCTAATACAGCTTCGAACAGCTAGAAAATTATAAAAGATCATTCGGTCGATATCGTTCCCTCATTTTTTCCGCGTTCTTTCGTCTCCGTTATCGCTGCATATCTCGATAAAATCGTGAGCGATTAACGGAGGGCTGTTGACCTCACGATGATTAATAAAAGAATTCCCCGAGTTGATCGATAGGGACACCAGCGTTCTTGTTCTTCCACGTTCCCCTATACCTACCGTTCTTCCATGAAAAGAAATATACATACATATACGCTGGGTTTAGCTGCGCGCTGTTTTTACCCGAAGGCGGCTATCATCGCGGGAAAAAGTGGTAGGTGACGAGACGAGGCAGGAACGAGAGAGAAATAAAGGCGGTGCGCCGAGTTCTTTGCTTGGATTTTGTTTCGCGTAAATTCCACGCGCGTTCTCCACAGCAAATCGATGATCTTCGCTCTGCGATCTTTATCGCGATGATTCGTCTTTCAAGATTCATAGCTCGCTCGAATATGTATTCTGTTTCGTGAGTCAAACAATTTCCATTTTTTTTTCTTCTTCGTTAACACCTATCTCTGCGTTCGTTTCTCATAATGCAACAGAAATAACGATAACAAATTTTTAAAGCAATGTAGGTAGGGGAATAGTGACTAGATACGAGACATGGATTCGTTGAATTCTTTATAACCTGATATATACTGATGTTTCGAAAAAGGAATTAGTACAATGGACAATTATAAGATAAGAACGCGTATTCTATTGTTATTGTTATATTATCGTAATAATCATCCTTCAGGCTTCGTATTATGCATGACAATTAGATATATCGACCTTAAAATTAACTACGTTCCCAAAAATTATACGTCGTTAGTTAGAAATGTGTCAAACGCTGAAAGGCGTAAGAAAGAACTTGGGAACTAGGTGTTGCACTCGATGCACTTCTTTACCCAGTAGGTATATTACATGGTCTCTTAATCATGACACATTGGCTACAAAGCACGGGAGTTCCGCTCTATTCTCATGAAAAATGAGAACCTATGGTTTTTTACTTTCAGTTTTCACACGACGGAAGAACACGCACTGGGCGTGTGTTCGTCACGAACTATATACTTCCGGCTTCACGATTTTAATTACAATTAACCACACATGTCTCTTACGTCGCATGACGCGTCTATTTATTCGCATTTCCTTTATCCCTCTTTTTTTACCTACAATGCATCGTTGTCTGGTCCGATAAGATAATTCATCCTATCTACTCGCGGCATTACGATCCACACTTTTTATCTCTTCTCTTCCTCGGACTCGTTATTAACACGAGGAAGCTCCTCGGCACAGCTGGAACATGCAGCAGGAATTCGAAGCATATGCGCGAGCAAAAGTATGAGAAATATTTATTTCGATATTTCAAGTACGCGGGTTTCTTATATTGCCAAGATATATCGTAATATTACCAAGCAATATCGTTATAAAATATCGCATTACGATTAGAAACCTGAAATTTCGATATCAACGACGCAATAAATAGCAATACCTTTAAATTAACGATAAAATCGTAGAATTTGAATGGAAGAAATAGTAAGAAAAACATATCAAGAGTATCCTTGGAATTCCGTTTCACAATCGCAATGTTAAAAAACAGAGTTCCATAATATCAATTGGTTGAAAAAAAAAGAAGAAAATTAGAAATAAAATTAACGCGACGTTGAATCTTAATAGTTCAAGATACTTAGATAATTTAGATAGTTCCTCGACGTTTTGTTAGTACGTTATGCATTGTAGTCATGTTTTCGGAATTCTTAAACGCTATTCCTCCCCGGAACATTAACGAACGATTACGTAACTCACTTTGTAACGCAAAACACTTGCGCGACTTGGCGTCAATTAATTCCCATCGAGGAGACGTTTCATCAAGGTCCTGACATTTAACGGAATCACGAGATTCCTCGAAAATAAGCAGTAAGACAAACGACGAGAAACGACGCTGCGCTATCAGTCTCGTTGCTCCTGTACGAAACACTATGCGCTATCCATCAACGGGAAATTCACATATGACCGAGGAAAAAGGTGAAACGAAGAACGAGTGAAGAAAATACCCTAACGATACGAAGAACGTGACGTATCGACGTCTTCGAAATATTAATATTTATGAGCGTCTTCCTGCAAAGAGAATGCACCTGCGTTGCGTGTATGCTTGTGCACGTACGCCGCAACAAAGCTGCAACGTCGAACGTACACGCGTGCATTCTTTTTTTTCAAGCTTTCAAACGTGTGCAACGTTTCTTCGTCCTGCCGAGAAACCTTCGCTTCCCATCTTTTCTGCGCGAGAAACTTTGAATAGCCGCCAGGGATCCGAGACAAGGAAAAGTCTGCTCTGGGGATTACTTATAATATCAATGAAATTATACCGACACCTGTTCGCTGTCCCAACCATTCCGCGTCTACGGACGAGATATGTTGCGACGTAATGTCGTTTACGCTGTGTACCGGATATGTTCGATATTAATATACAGATGTCACTAATTTTATATTCAGGTATTAAAAGAAAGTAGATAGACACGTAAAGAAACAAAATAACATTTTATTCGTTGTTTTTCTCGATCAATTAATATCATCGAATTCTGTGTTCTACGTTTGATATTTTATTCGCTGCTATTTCTTCCCGGATCCTGGAAATTTGTAAAATTCAAAGGAATTGAAGCGTTTATAACATTATGATAAATTATGTTGTATTGCTTGGTCCTTAGTGGATCAATGGTAATTTTACCATAAAATATACCGATATTACGATCAATGATTAATATCAGGAAATTCTTTTAATGTTTTAATAATCACTTCACACCGAATAAGTATCTACTGATTTATGAAAACTTATATGTTACTTACACAAATAATTTAAGATATATTTAATTATTCTATTAAACTATACATTATAGACAACAAATAGTAATAGACAGGGCTTACTATCTTGAAGGAATTACTATCAGATTATTATTACCGGAATCGAATTTTGCATCAAACGTATCGAGTAGACGCAGCAAGGTGCTTGGGGATTTTCTTCTCCGCCATTACTCGCTGCTCCCGGAAACTTCCCGGTTCGAAGTTAACGTCGCGTACGGTCGACTAGCTCGCAATAAAATTAGGCATAAAATAAAATAAAGACGAAGCAAAACGGTATGGAGGGTGGGGGATTTAAACGGTCTGCAATTATCGAGATCAGCAGAATATTTCTCACAGTCGAGAAGCAAACTATTTTATCGGACAATTCGTCCGCTTTATACAGCACATTTTGTAACATCTGCATACTTTGACTATCGTCCATCTTATCGTTTATTAGCTTTATAAAAGAATTCTAGGTTTCCTTCAAACAACAACAAAGTATCATGCCGACAAACTATATTCGAATTACCATTTTAAAGTAGCGTTGAGTGCTGTTAATCCGTTGCTAAAATCATTCAGAAACGTATCCAATACGCTGTTAATATTACACGATCTTTAAATATAGACGTCCTTTACGACTCTTCCGTTGATTCTACAAAACCACCACACCTTCTACGTCGTTTTTGTTGTGTTTTTTCATCTTTCGTGCAATCAATATTCCATCAGGTACTAGTCCCGATGAATAACAATCACGGTTTTTTTATTGCGTCGCGCAAAAAGCTATAGTTCAATAGGATTACATATCGTAGTACTTGTACGTGCCACACACGTGAATAACGTAGAGGCACATTATGCTAATCGCTACGAGGTGAAGTATCGTTTGTTGGTAGACTTCGATTCGCGCAATGTAAATGCTTTGAAATAATTCTTTGGCTATAACGAATTGGTGACCCGTGATGTAACGGGTCGAATTAACGGGAAGAATTTAGGATACAGCTACTATACAGCTGGTCGTTGTGATAGCAGAAACGTTTGTAGAAATGGCACGTCTAATGGCACGGGAAACTGGTTTATCTGAAACGCTAATCGATACATATTTATAGCGGACATAAAGTCTCGAGTGTGCATAATTTACTCTTAATACTTGTGGACGTAGCGGCAGTATCTTTATCGCCTAGAGAAATTAATAACATCTACTTTGCATATGTCTTTTCATGGTTAGCGAACCATTATAGCTAATCAATTTTTCCCAGTGTAAAACAAGTCACTGTTAAAACCGTGATAACATTGAATTACGGAATGAACTTATTTAAAGAGCAAAGTCTATTTAAAAATGATTTATATATATTGCTGTTAGATACTGATCTATCTAGTTAATAAAAGAGAGATAAAGTTAACTTACACTTTTTCTAACAGTCTTTATCTATTGGAATAAAGTTTGCTATCTTTTATCATTTTTTGAAGAGCGTGTTGTTATAAATTAATACAATCGGAACAAAATGTAGCGAATTACATTGGCATATGATATTCTGGTGTGACTCGTCACAGAAACAATCAGATATCGTCTCAATTCAAGTCGATGCGCGTCAAGACTTCATTTTCATCCGCTTAAATAATTCAACTCTCGATCGTACTCTCTAGTCACCAGGTAGTCGCATTAAATTGCAAAATGTTCGCGACAAAAAGGTGGTCTTGGCTCGGCTGGCCCGTGACTTTAACGTTCTCTTAAATACGAACCTAATTCGAGTTGAGTGGAATCCAGCTTACGAAAGCAGATGGACATTCAATGAACCAGTTTTAATTTCGATGACTGCGATTAAGCGCTTCTTTCGAACAATCAAATTCTGCATACGGATCGCGTGTTCTACGTGACAAGAAGAAATATTTAACTTGTCACGAGACAAAGATTTCTGCCATTGATAAAAGTACATTTAATAATAACGATAAGAGAAGCTTCGCTTTTCATCGAGGAACCAACGAATGGTAAATTCTTCCTGAATTAGAATTTGTTGAATCGAAACACGTGACGAATTATTATTATCCCCGAGATATTTTTACATTATCGTTGATTGAGATAGAAATGCTCGTGTCAAAGTAATACCAATGAATATTCGTTCAATGAAAGTAATTTAAACGTACAACTAATAAATTTTTGAATTAACTTCACTGATATTGTTACAAATTTTTATAGCCTATCTCCAACTATTACGTCTGAAGTACTCTGAATCGTCGTATCGGAAATTACAGTCTGATGCCGCTAGATAAATGATTAGCGAGTAGCATAAAGCCTCTTAGTTGATTTAGGTCAGTGACTATCGTTGTTACTCTCTGTAACTGGAACATACGCTTATGAATACTCTTACGATAATACTATAAATATGCATACGCAAATATCCTATAATCGCTCTCTGAAAAGTACATATAATTTACGTCGATTTTATAAGAAGCAAATATTTGTTTACAAAATTTCCTCGTTAAAAGCATAACACTCGGAGAGAAGATTCTCTAAAATTAAGATCAATCTTCTACAAAGAAAACGCGAGGTTCTTTATTCGACGTTTAAACACCGTTGCAGAGCCCACTATGTTAAACCCGATAAAGCCGCAATAAAATTACGGTAGCACAATAAATCTACCTACCTAGTCACGGAATTAAGATAAGTCATTATCTTGCGCGTTTATGTTTCAATTCCGAAGAAAGATTCGTCACCTAATCTTTCTCGACGTTTACAGTTTTCCATTTGCGACAATTTCGCCTTGAAACCGATTCGTTAAACGATCGTAATAATCGTTTTTGCCAGCGTAATGATTTTCTTCGAGAAGCTATAAAGTTGAAACGTTACGTCATCTCGCACGAGACCCAATTTAGTTATCAATGATGCTATTGCTACAGCTGTTACCGTCATGACCTCCTATTTGTAATCTTCTTTAAACTATGCGATTGTAAATGCCACACGCTACTGATAAACTCGTTGCTACAGCGGTGCCATTATCCTTCGGTTTCGCAATCTGCCTCCTCTTTGTTATATAATACGGCCCGTGCCACACATTTTTGTTTGTTCGTTAAACGATGAATAGCAGGAGTTGATCGTCACCGCCATGTAGCAATAGTATTTCGACTCAAGTTACTTAAATTAAGTCGTTAGCGCGATATAGTTATGTGTAGGTGCAGAGAAATGTATGTCATACCACGAAGAACACAGTTCTTGCACAGTTTGAAACGTGATTAGAAATTCGACTTACCCCAATTATTCAACGTCTGAGTTCTATTTATCCAGGATCCTTGCGCAGTAAAAAGTTGCGTCTATCAATCGCCTTCGTTATTTTAGAAAATACTTGAAAGAGCATCGCTGACACGACTATGTCTGTGCAATTATCTCATTCGAATTATATAGAGCACATCAAATAGGAATAACAACGAACATGGTTAATTACCAAAACCCCTTCTAAATATCTTTCTCTTCGCGATCCATCAAAATCACAGTTGATCTTTTAATTTCCACGTTTCTCCCTTCACAGTTGGTCTTAATAGCTATTTCTCACATACATATGGATTCTTTTAAGCGCATACGCATCTTCCCATGCGCTAACTAGGCTAAAGAGAGATTAAACTTAATTCTATAATACAGAACCCGTAATACTTATTTCTCGGTAATTACGGATTGCTAAACGAGAGATTTCAGGGTATTCCTTGTTGTAATTTTCTTTTCAAAATGTCTCTGGTAGCTTCTTTTATGGAAGTGTCACGGGAGTAACATTATATTAATAAAATCATCGGACAAACGAATCCGTCTAATACGACATGAATTATTTTCACAGAATCGTTCCACTTCATTTGGAATTTGAATGAAAAACAGACTCGATAGAAATGTTGTATGTATCGAAGACATTCTAGCAAATGATATGTGGTGATTGGCGATAGCGCGCTGTTCCTTGGCCGCCACTATTACGGCAAGAATGCCAAAGACTCCATCCGACACATAGTAAACCGTCACCGATGGATCTGAACGTGTGTTCGCGTCGAGTTCACGACGGCTACGCGACCATAAGGTCGCGAGGTCGCAGTCGACCTCGAGCCGTCTACAGATCCGACTCGGAAGAGCTTCTCAAGGAAGCTGGAGGCCCTTACGCTCTTCCTCGGCTCTCGAATTTTCCCATAGCCCCGAACGATCTCCAACAGCTACCGAGATGGACCGATTTCGGCAAAGATTGCCTGCTAATCGAGAATTACGGGACGTTACGAGGCTCGAAGAAAGTAAACTCGCCGGATGAGCGCAAGCTGGTAACCATGAACACATTCAGCAAGGCCGACCAAGGACGCAGCTATCTGCAGAACGGCTACGTCCAGCAAACCGATGATGCGCGAGTGAACGGTCAAGGACAGCTGAACACGTTCTCAGCTAGGAACGAATCGAACGAAACGAAACAAGATTCGACTCAAAATGGCTCGGTGGATCGCCTGTACGATACCGTATGCACAGAGGAATGCTTAAACGATCGCGCCACTTTGCATTCTTTTCGATCGAAGAACGATGCTTTTACACGAGACGATCGGTTAACCGATTCTTTTCAACCTACCGTGATACTCGATTCTAACTTAAAGAGATTGAAGGAGATGGAAAGCTTCGTGAGCAATTCAGACCCGATAAGAAGAAGCGGAAGAAGAAGCTTCGATATCAAGAAGGACGACGCGAAGTTCAAGAGACCTGTTCTCGTCGATAACAAAAGAATCAGCAATACCAAAGACAGACAACCGATCTACGCGGTTCCGAACGTTTTGTCGAAGTCGAGGCGCGATCGACGAATCGCCGTAGTTGATGGGAATTACGTTCCGAGCGGTGATCTTTACCGTACCACGGCCAAGTATATCGAAGATATTAACAAGAATATCGCGGAGATCGACAAGAGTTACGAGGAACTGAAGTCATCCTCGAACTCGAAGAATTCCGCCTATGGTGTGATCAATAAGATCGCCAAAGGGGAACTCGATCGATCCTGCAATCTTTACGGCTACGCGAGGAAAAGGGACATGGCGCCGATGCCTCCTATATCTTGCGACTTTGGCGAAAACTTCGAGGAGAAGACGGAGAAGCAAGTAGATTCCGATAATAAGACAGAATGTTTGGATAGCACTTTGATTTTCAAAAGTAGGCCGAATTCCTTCGGTAAACTTCCACCCAAGTTGCTTCCAAGATCTTCCTCGATAGAAAATACTTCGAGACATTCAACAGGATCCACGACGACGTCGTCGACGAAGTCGACCGAATCTTTATACGCGATTAGCGAAACGCTAACGAACGAAGTTGGACAAAATGGCGAGCTAAAGTCGAGTCTCCAAAATAACACATCGAAAAATCCGATTAATTGTAAACAGGATCCGATAAGTACGGAAGGATCCGACGAACTCGAGTCGAAAGACGAAATGTCTTCCACCGACGACGACAGACCAACGATCGTTCGATCCGTGGATCGTTTACCAGTCACCAGCTCGATTCGAAGGAATCGTTCTAGGGTCGACTCTGCGGACAGATCCTATTTAAAAAGAGATCGAATTTTAACCGTATCCAAGTACGATAACATTCGTCGACCAAACGATATGACGGAGAAAAATCTGTACAATTTACGGTTTGAGGCGAAACTGAACGAGAATAACAATTTAGAAAGAAGATACGATACCTTACCCTCTCGGAGATCGAGAGCTTCCTCGAGACCTCTTCACAAATCCAGCGAAGACGTTCTCGATGGTGAACGACATATCCGTGTCAGATCGTCCTCCCTTCATAGGCCTTGCACCAGCAATATCGACGTCAGCGATCGAAACGACGAATCCTTCGATAGACGAAAGAACTTCGAAAACTTCTTCAACAGTACCAGAGCGCTTCCATTCTACCTGATGGATGCCACCGACCTCATACTACACGGTCAAATAGACAGAACCAGTCGCAGCTTCCAGAGGCAAGACCATTTCCTGAGATCTTCCTACGGTAGAACCAGGCACAATTCCTTGGAATCGGAAGAACCAGAAGACAAAGATAACGACGATAATTGCCGGCACAGCGGTTTCGCCACTTTGCCTAGAAGAGGAAATCTCTCGAAAGATCAGGCATCTAACGATCCTCTTAGACGTTTGTCCGGTAACGTGCCGATCCTCGAGCCGCTTTACGAGCACGCAGTCAGCGATCCAGTTAAGCCGAGAAGCACCGAGAACATCATTCCTTGGTGGGAACTAGCAACTAGGAAGTACAGGCATCGAAGTTGCCCGTCATTGCAGGTAACGCAAAGGAAAATTTCGTCCGGTTGCATCCGGTATCAACGATCGATCGAAAACATGTTTCGTTGATTA